>NC_073746.1:181123668-181426982 GCF_029784135.1 Toxorhynchites rutilus septentrionalis
TGTAATATGTATGAATGGTGTATTGTTCCGGATTAATTTTTGATAGTAGCGACGTTTTAATCAACGTGTAGTTTGACTTCTCGGTTATGAACGGACGACATCAGTGGATTGTGTTAGACATATGGAACAAAACATCTAAACTCGATTCGGTAGGGTAGGACGGGACTAGTAGGTCATAGGGGTAAGTTGGTCAGTGATGATATCTTGAAATCTGAGCGTCCAAAAAAATAGCGATCTATGGATGAAAAATAGCAAATTGATGATGCAATAAAATAAGCAAATTGGAAAAACGAACGAGGTTAAAAAAACGAACATGGTGCTGATTTTTCCAAAAATCCTTCACTGTTTGCGCATTATAACACTTTTTCTTGAAATGGTCAATAATCATGAAAAAATCGGTTTTAACGTAAAACAAAGGTTTATTGTATGTACTAGTTTTGAATGTTAATGGAAATTGCTTTTAACATTATTTTTGATGAATTTTCATGAATATTCTTTTTCATATATAGAGGGGCTAGTTGGTCACACAACAGCGGGGCTAGTTGGATATACGAATAGCACCGATGTAGAAATTGCTCGTTTGAGAGCAACGCATATAAAACATTCAGGTATGCGCGTTTCATTACGCAAGCTATAAACAAATATAGAAAGCATATGTTTTACTGCTAAATCCAGTGTATTTGAAACTAGACAATCTGATACCATCCACCGCGTAAACCACTTGCAATATAATTGTCATATTTGTCTTTTTTTTGTTGTAAAGTTTTCATCGAATATAATAAACGCTAACATTGAATATCGGAACTCACAATAATGCATCGAGTAATGTAGCATACCTGGAGGTTATTTCAATATATTTTGGGGACAACGGTACAAATGTCAAAAAAATATACAAGCAAGAAACCGACTGTGCGCCGCAAATTCCAGATTCTAATGCCAGCTACATGGAAGAGAGACGAAGTGGCTGGAAAAGATTGCTTGACTAATTTCCAACAACGGAATTCCACGCTATCTATTAATAAAATAAGTAAAAAAAACTTTTTAAGTTAAACGGTTCAATTGTGATTAAACATAATAATGTACTAAAAGCTAGAAAATAATTAGGCAAGTAGCAATTAGCAGTTATCACACCTCTCCTTCATCAGTCTAGGGCATTGATAAGACTAAAATAAAATCGTGGGACATATTATAAAATCGCTAATTGTGGATAATGGAAATCCAACGTGCCCGACGGTTCAGATTGGTCGTGATATGCATAATTTAGGAGTGAGTTTTGTGATATTGATTCCAGTAAGAGATGTTTTAGGGTCAAAAAGAGTGTCCCGGCTAGTGGTACCAGTTTAGTAAGCCATCCCGTCGGGGAAGACTAACGTGATATGAAAAACGTGTGCGAGTAGACATTGCCGATGTAATGATTTTCACTAGTAACTTCCAAACTTGAATGTTGATTAGTTAACACGACCTTTCACAACTTGTACCAATCCCAGTACGTATTCCATCAACCTAGATGTAGTCTTTGTGTGAGAGATACTGGAATGTGAAGAGGTTTGGTGAGACCCACATGCATTATACCTTTCGCGTAAAAGGTACTGAAGGTCTGTCATGTTTCTTATCCACATTGGTTCTCAAGAGCGTCTCTTTTGCCTACGATGAGGTATTACTGTAAATTTAGTAGATCGCGCAGTTAGTTGATGCGAATAGGCGAATAGGTTCTCTCTTTGATGATCTTATCGAAGATTCTGGTGCAGTCGTATTGTGACCCTAATCAGAAACAGAGTCCGATTCTTGAGTTGACAAAACCGAAAATTGGTTTTTATCATAGGCGATTGCTGTGGCCTTTAGCATTTCAGCATAAGTCCGCTTGGAGCGTCCTGTGATAGAACGCTTCACTTTACACCCAGGTTTTTTTTTCACGTTTTTTTGCGCGGTTTTTTTACATGGTTTTTTTATGTGGATTTTCCAAATAACGCGTTTTTTACGCGGTTTTTTTTCGCGGTACCCGTAAAAAACAATAACAAAAAACTCGTGAATGTCTTTCCCTGTCTACTTAGCGGTCCAACAGTGGTACTGCACGTGCATCGTCAGAAGAGTGTACAAATTACTAAGGAATCTTCTAGTAACAGCAGATGATCTCATTCGTGAGGAAAACCAAATTATAGCTACCAGTAACCAACGAAATTGCAGGAAAAAACTACGGGTTTTCGGAAGCGAGCAATTAACGCGGTTTTTATTATGCGGTATAGTTGCGACTAGCCAACTAAACCAACTGTCGAAAATTCATCGCGTTTCCGGCGATCTTTTTCGCATTTGACACACATATTCGATTAAATATGTATTCCACCAGCACCCACCGTAGAATAACGGTGGGTGCTGGTGGCTCCTTAACTTAACTATGGGCCCTATTAATACAATCCATCATCCCGCGTAGAACCTGGAATTATAGAAATCGAGGAAAACAGCTCGATTCATTACTCTTGCTCGAATGCCAGTGGTAGCCCACTCTACATTGTTTTGCCAGATTGGTCTCAACAAATGGTGTCGACAACGGTGCCGATGTCGTACCATTTTGCAATGATTTTGTCGACCTTCATATTTGACAATCAATTATGGGCCACCACTGTGCCAATCTGGCACCGTATCGACCAACTGCTTTCCTATCATGTTTGTTGGTATTTAGAAGAACGAAAAAAATAAATAAAAACAGGAAGTGGGTTATATCTATGGTATAACCGCAAGGGTGACGTAGGACTATCGTTGATTTAGAGATCATTTGTATGAAGTTGAATCTGAATTCATTCTGAATGAATGAATATTTGGAGAACTTCGAAAACGAGAGCGTTACGTTGGAGGCACAAGGTTTTATGCATCCAATATTGGATACGGAAATATCCTACTGATGGGGAAGAATAATCTTCAGAAGCTATCCTGTTGATTGCGATTGATTGAAAAACCCCAAAACCAAATGTATTTGGTCACAGTGTTACATGGATAGAAAACATTCAATTAAACTCTTTCACATGAATATATTTTGAAAATTCCCAAAGGAACTGGCAGATTATTTTCAGTAACGATTAGTTATTTCCACATTTTCCTCGATACTGGAAGCCCACCAGTGGTTAATACCAACTCGATAACCACCTGTTAATTGCACTTGATTGAAACATATTTGGTCACAGTGTTACATGGATAGAAAACATTCAATTAAACTCTTTCACATGAATATATTTTGAAAATTCCCAAAGGAACTGGCAGATTATTTTCCAGCAATGATTAGATCTTTCCGGAACTTTCTCGATGCTGAATGGCATCCTAACGGAAAGAGTTCTGCGCGTGTATGTGTCGATCCTTCGCCGTCCACTTCCTCCAGCACGTTAGGCAACGATGTTGTCTTGTCGATGTCCTCACGAAAAATGAATGTGTCTCACCACCAGAATATCGCTTAAGTATGCTTTTTGTGTGTGATTGAATCGAGAGAAGGTGTGGTTTACGATGGCAATTTGGAAGGCAAACTAGAGGGGAATGAACTCTCTGAGCTCGGAACTTTCGGCGACTGAGCAATAATCGATTGCGGGCGCATACAATATTGGATACGGAAATATCCTACTGATGGGGAAGAATAATCTTCTGAAGCTATCCTGTTAATTGCGATTGATTGAAAAACCACAAAACCAAATGTATTTGGTCACAGTGTTACATGGATAGAAAACATTCAATTAAACTCTTTCATATGAATATATTTTGAAAATTCCCAAAGGAACTGGCAGATTATTTTCAGTAACGATTAGATATTTCCACATTTTCCTCGATACTGGAAGCCCACCAGTGGTTAATGCCAACTCGATAACCACCTGTTAATAGCACTTGATTGAAACATATTTGGTCACAGTGTTACATGGATAGAAAACATTCAATTAAACTCTTTCACATGAATATATTTTGAAAATTCCCAGAGGAACTGGCAGATTATTTTCAGTAACGATTAGTTATTTCCACATTTTCCTCGATACTGGAAGCCCACCAGTGGTTAATACCAACTCGATAACCACCTGTTAATTGCACTTGATTGAAACATATTTGGTCACAGTGTTACATGGATAGAAAACATTCAATTAAACTCTTTCACATGAATATATTTTGAAAATTCCCAAAGGAACTGGCAGATTATTTTCCAGCAATGATTAGATCTTTCCGGAACTTTCTCGATGCTGAATGGCATCCTAACGGAAAGAGTTCTGCGCGTGTATGTGTCGATCCTTCGCCGTCCACTTCCTCCAGCACGTTAGGCAACGATGTTGTCTTGTCGATGTCCTCACGAAAAATGAATGTGTCTCACCACCAGAATATCGCTTAAGTATGCTTTTTGTGTGTGATTGAATCGAGAGAAGGTGTGGTTTACGATGGCAATTTGGAAGGCAAACTAGAGGGGAATGAACTCTCTGAGCTCGGAACTTTCGGCGACTGAGCAATAATCGATTGCGGGCGCATACAATATTGGATACGGAAATATCCTACTGATGGGGAAGAATAATCTTCTGAAGCTATCCTGTTAATTGCGATTGATTGAAAAACCACAAAACCAAATGTATTTGGTCACAGTGTTACATGGATAGAAAACATTCAATTAAACTCTTTCATATGAATATATTTTGAAAATTCCCAAAGGAACTGGCAGATTATTTTCAGTAACGATTAGATATTTCCACATTTTCCTCGATACTGGAAGCCCACCAGTGGTTAATGCCAACTCGATAACCACCTGTTAATAGCACTTGATTGAAACATATTTGGTCACAGTGTTACATGGATAGAAAACATTCAATTAAACTCTTTCACATGAATATATTTTGAAAATTCCCAAAGGAACTGGCAGATTATTTTCAGTGACGATTAGATATTTCCACATTTTCCTCGATACTGGAAGCCCACCAGTGGTTAACGCCAACTCGATAACCACCTGTTAATAGACGCGCGTGTATGTGTGTGTAGCGATGTCTTCCCAGGGAACCGTTTGTGGCATCACTCTCCTCCTGATAGATTCCCTTCTGGCCTAGGGTGCACAAACAGGCTCTTGGTGACACCGTTCAACCGCGCTTTCATGATAAATAAAGAGCTTCACCGTAACAGCGACAACATGCTCCAATCGCTGTTCAATTAGAACTGAGTGGATTTCCGAGCGCCGCTCGCTTATATACCGATTGGTGATTTCAATAGCCTGTTTTGAAAGCAATTTTAAGACTATTGAAACAAGTTTTTGGATAAAAAAGTAACAAGTATATAACGCGTAGACATTTTATCTTTCGAATGAAGTGTTTATCATACCATTTCGTTCAGTTGTTTAGGAGCTATTAACGCTCAAAATCTCGGTCTCCGGCGTAACGCTTTCGTTTTCGAAACTTTGATTTTACACCCCGGTATAGAAATGAAAGACGTAGTCCTACGTAAAAAAAAACACTTTTATTGGAAACATTTTATTAAAACACTTACCTTAAAACACTACCTGGAACGTAATGCTAATTCATGTAACTCAATAACTACAATTACATTATTCATTCTCTTGTGCTATTATAATAGAAATTGATGCACTATTTGTTCTACTACTGGTCGGAACTATCCAATAGGATATTTAAGATCCTCTGTGTATTTCACTATTGTAAACTCCTTATTGACTAGCATCGAGCTTACTTTTGGTAATACAAAATATTAATTATAATGATCTATATAGCAATATGAATGCGGAAATGAATACAACATAGTACTCGTATTGTTCGGGTTTTGTTTGTTCAAAGCAACCTGATAATTATGCGTTATTCTTCTGTGGGATAACACCACTACTAAGACGATTGAACTTGTTGAATCTTGGTACAATATAGAATTGAATTGTGTCACGGAATATTTTGTTTCTCATCGAAAACATTTCGTGCTGCAATGCCAGTTGAAAGAACTTTTCATAGTTTTTATTTATTTTGTGTTGCATTGTTCGAACCCGGACAGAAAAAAAGCGCTCTGAAAAAAACACACATATAATGTTTTTCCATCTATAAATGTTTCATGAAACATACCTCATTTCATTGTTAGGCGTTATGCATTAGGCGTACATAACGTTCAATGTATTGTGTTAAGATCAGGAATGATGGAGATTAGTATAGATGTTATAACGAGATTTTTCTCATCGCATTTCTCTAGTTCCAGCATCGGCTTACCAATACCTAATAACACTGCTAAAAAGTGCTTTTCGGAATATGTTGAAGAATTCTGAAATAAGCTGAACAAGCGATGTTGCACTTCCACTGACCTGTTGCAATTGTAATGTCCTGCTGTATAATGTCCCGACTCTGGAGCTCAGAATATAAATTTCAATTGATATTTATAATAACAGGTATCCTTTCAACTCATAATTTGAATTAGCCAGCAACTAATACATCTCGAAGTGCTCTGCAATTCCAGTTGGTTTCCGAATATTCCTCAGAAATTGCTGTTATCGAATGACCTGTTGGGTGAAAGAATTCAGTTTGAATTAGTTGATTTGAATGCGTTATAATCTTTTACCTATCATGGTAGTTCCCTATGATTCATAACAATGAGTAATGTTCTATTTAGATGAGCGGTCTCTCCTTCTTGTCGTGGAAAAACAAATTGTAAAACTAGCAGTACATTTCCTTATACCTCCACGTACTGCATCGAAACCGACACATACAAAAAGCGCACGAATTATTTCAACACTGTATAAACTAGCAGTGTGTTCCTGCTCTCTCAGAAACATATAGGAAGGTTTGTGGATTGCTGAAAATGGAACTAATAATAATATTACGATAACAATTATTATGTTGAAAAAACTTACATTCATTCGTTCTGCCCGTTTTTGTTTGTCTGGATGACAGTTTAGCAATGGTGGGAAGAGACAAAGATCAGTGATGCCGTTTCGCTCAGCTCAATTTATCGAATTATAAACTATGGCAGTGCTGCCTACGGCCGACACCGTGCTTATAACCGCTCGAATAGATTTTAAACTGGGAGAGTTGAAATACTTTTTGTTCTGCATCCAGTTGAACTCTCACTCCTTGCGCACACCTGCGCCCGAACGAATCAACGCGCAACGAAACAAAGTTGAAATGTTTTGTTTCAACACCGTTCGCTTTAAAGTTCTACCATCCTTTCTGCACCGTGTCCTTACACCGGTGTATATGCCCAATTTAAAACCGCGCTCGAATCTTGTTTGTCTGCTTTGCTTTGGGGCAGGGGGTAAGAAAATCTCCACGCATATCCACGGAGAGGCGGGAGGGGGTATACACTGAGTCCACGTGGACAGGAAGATTATTTTGTTTGAATCCAATCATCTATACATTCAAAATTAAATTAAATAATGCATGTTCAAGAATTTCAAAACTCTCCATATTTATCAATAAATGGATTTTTTGTAACCATGAAACCTTAAGAAGTAAAGAAGAACTTTTAAATGTGTCTTTTATGGGTTTTTATTAATTTTCCAAAAAAGCATGATAAACTGAATCGTTTTTATAAACCAAATTGAAGCTCTCCTACCACTCTACAATTCCTACTTTGATGCCACACTGTTTTCCTTCTTGTTATCTTCTCCTAATTTAAATGTTTCACAACAGAATTTTATGCAAAATTTCCTCAAATGGGAGCAATTGAATCGTGCTGAGCAGCGTACTTTTCGAATTAAAATCAGTTTAAGGCAAAAAAGGATGCTCAATAATTCTTTCGTAGTTGGGATTTGACCATAAGTGTGGAAGATTTGTATCATCAAACATGATCCTCTATCATCTGAAATATTTCGGATCGACTACCTAACAACCTGTATATGATAATATTTTATTCAACTTATGAGAAAGTTTCTTTATATTTTAATAGGAAGTTAATTGATCCCTCAAAAACTTATTTCAATCGGGCAGAGCTATATTTTTTTTTGGAAAAATTGAACAAATTTAAAATAATGGGTGAGGATGGGGCAGTGGCAGATTAATTTGGCGTTGAATTACTCTCTAGTAAACTGTTGGAATGTCATAAATGATGTTTTGATAAGGATTTAAGTGGAAGAAAATCAAAACAACATAAATGGGAGAAACTAAAGAGCAATACAATATATTTTTTCTGGTAAGGTTAGTAAAAAATCAATGAGTACGATATGTCTAAACTAGAAATTTGTAGCTTGAAAATGCTCTATTTTTTTATTTTCATGTGATTAATTATATCGAAGCTACAGGCGTTCCGGAATCGCTTTGAAATTTCGACCCGTTACTCCTCAATCCTTTGTCAAGTGAAGATCTATAGATATCAGTGCATGCTTCCTACTTTATCTTTTCTTTCCCTGAAATTCTTTTTAATTGATAAATGCATATAAAATGTTCTGTTCGTTTTGGTGCGCTTCAAAAACTCGAAAAATTCGGCGCTGATGAAGCTCATATACAATATACAATCCACTTCAAGGATTGTTGTTGCTGCTGCCAATACCTCAGGAAGCTTTAAGATTTCCAGATAGAAGAAATACACTTCTGAAATAAAACTGTTAACATAAATTAACTTTCTAATATTTAATATTTATCTTTGGAATTATGTGTTTTATATTCGGATGCGGATTGTTCAACTGTATATTACGCGTTTCCGTGTTGGAAAACCAGATAGTCTTTATATCTTCGGAGATAATAGAAAAACAAAGTATTACAAGTGTTTCAAAATTAAACTCATATGAAACATATGTTTTGTTTTGCTACTCATTTTTCTGCAATAAAGCCTCAATGTGCCACAGCAAAGTGTGGCATGGTACAGCTAGTAAAATTTGAAACAAAGAAAACTTAAAATTGAATTTAGGCGCAATTCAGTTATTTCCTCAATTATTCTAATAAAAAAAAGGAAAAATGTCCACGTGGACAACAGGGGGAGGGGTATCAAAATGTCCACGCTTGTCCACGGAGGGGGAGGGGGGAGTCTAAAATAGAGCTTTTTCTGTCCACGTGGTATGTGGACAGCCCCTTTCTCTGTTGAGGCGGTATGCAAATTTCAGCATTATTCGAGAATTAATCAAGCAAATGAAACAAAATTAAGCATATTGAGGTTTTCGGATGCAATGAATGTTTCTATGGTGGTTAAACTCTCCACCTCCCTCTCTAAGGGGGGGTTGCCATACAAGTGAAACACAAATTTCTGCAATACTCGAGAATTAATCAAGCAAATGAATCAAAATTAAGCATATTGAGGTTTTCGGATGCAATGAATGTTTCTATGGTGGTTAGACTCTCCATTCCCCTCTCTAAGGGATGTTGCCATACAAATGGAACACAAATTTCTAAATTTCTCGAGAATTAATCAAACAAATGAAACGAAATTTGCCGTGTGGAGGTTTTAGGATGCAATAAATGATTCTATGGTGGTTAGATACCCCTACCCCCTCTCTTAGGGGGGGTGCCATACATGTGAAACAGAAATTTTTGCATTACTCGAGAATTAATCAAGTAAATTAAATCAAATTAAGCATATGGAAATATTACGGTACAACAAGTGTTTCTATGGTGGTTAGACTCTCCACCCCCCTCTCTAAGGGGGAGGGGGGGTGGTCTGGCATACAAATGAAACACAAATTTCTGCACGACTCGCGAATTAATCAAGCAAATGAAACCAAATTTGGCATATGGAGGTTTAAGGGTGCAGAAAATGATTCTACGGTGGTTAGACACTACAACACCTCCACCCCCCCCCCCCTTCTAGGAGGGGGCTGCCATACAAATGAAACACAAATTTCAGCATTATTCAAGAATTAATCAAGCAAATCAAACCAAATTTGGCAGGTAACGTAACGGAGAAACATGTTATTTGCAAGTGGTTGAAAAATCTTGAACGAGAATTGTGTCTGAAAATAATCTGATATTATAATGTCGGATTTTGGTATAAGTACTACGAATTTTATAGTAAAAGGTAGATTAGAAGATCAATCAATGAATAATTCTGCGATTGGACCCATGAACAGCGCTTAGTAAAAAAAACCTGGATGTGACAACGAAAAATAAATTTTGGGCGGGACGAAGTTTGCCGGGTCAGCTAGAGTGTAATAAAAACGATCGCCTCCAATGCGAAACTGAGTGGTGCCTCGGCATGCTGTATTAAATGTAAATTAATGTATATTTTATATAACATCAGTCTAATATGGATACAGTGAGTTACCACGCTCCTTCGTGATTGGCCGTCTGCTTTCTTTTAGCAAATTATTTCGTTCTTCTACTAATTTTCTGCCTTTTGGGCGGCGTGGAGTATGACACGAATGACCACCAAATTAGAAGTGAAAATTTTCCTCAGATAGGATGCAATATTTATACGTTAGCGACAGCGTTCTTACCGTGCAAGGGTGGGGTTTACGTCGTAAATATTCTCTTTTCGTTGTCCTCATCGTTGTTTCTATTCTCGCAGCTGCATAAGTTACTCGTTATTGACGGCACGGTAAGCACACAGGTGGACAGAACAAATGTATGGGAAAATGGGCATACTTCCAATTTTCATCAATTTGAACCGTTTCCAGACTATGTGATTGTAATGAATAGCATATCGAACAAAAATTTCCGATTCGATTAATAAGCAAATAAGTTATAAACGTTAACTTTATTTCATAAAAAAGTAACGTAACGTTTTCTGATTAGGTACCCTTAATGAAAGACGTAGTCCTACCCACCGTGAACTCAAACATCGCCACATGCACAACGTAATTAGATTACCAGGTTTATTTCTCTCCGCTTTTTACATGTAGTGGTAGGCAAAAAAGCAAAAATAATAATTCCAACATGACTGTTGTACAGTGTTTTTAAAATTAGCTTCTTTCTATTGGAGAGTATGTGTATCACACAAGCGATGTAATATACCTGGTATTCTATTTACGTTGACACACACATACATGATACATGAGAGAGAGGAACGAGTTCAGTCTAGACGAGTCACTTCAATTTGCCGTGAAGTCCATTTGACGGTAAAGGATGGAATGAGACGGAGCTTCGTTAGAATAGTTAGCGACGAGAGGGTTCGAATGACTGTTGATTCATGTTGACGGAGAACTGCTGGAAGAAGCAATAACTCATTTCCAATGGAATGCGAAGACCGATGGCTTCATAGTCCCATGACTATCCTCAGTTGAATATGACTTTGCCGAGCCCTGGTCCAGAGCGCCCGTGTGGACTTTCGTTTATATACAGATTTGTGTGATTTCAATAGTCTGTTTTCAAAGCAATTTTCAAGCTATTGAAACAAGTTTTTGGATCAATAAGTAACAATTATATAACGCGTAGACAATCTTTCTTTCGAATGAAATGGTTATCACATCATTTCGTTCAGCCGGCAAAGAGGTTTTAACGTTCAAAATCTTGTTGCTCCGGCGTAACGCTCTCGTTTTCGAAACTTTGAACTTACACCTCAGTATAGAAATGAAAGACGTAGTTCTACGACAAAAAAACATGGACTATTCGTACCTATAGAAAACTCTTTCGAGTCTTGGATTTCATTTCGAATGACCGATAGCTCTTCACATCCTCGTTGAAGTGCTTGCTTTATGGCACCGACATGCTGATACCTTTTGATGCTGACTTTTGGCTTGCAAGATACTACAAATGGAGTAACCTAATGGATTCTGGTTCGAGAATCGGGGTAATTCTGCCTAATACAGGGTAACCACGTCAATTTTTTGGGCACTTTCATTAAAACATGTAAAAATAGAGCTAACGCCAGATTAGTAACACTTTAGACTACTAACACTGTATGTTAAATGTATGGAACTGATCATGGGACAACTTTATTTGGATTTGAGTCTGAAACACGATTTGTAGGCGGCTTTTGCTTTAGTTTTACAAAATTGTGTTTTCAAAAAACGAACGACAATTCTGACTTACAATCTGTAGAATACACTAAACTAAGAAGTCTTGACACAATTTTCTTTCCCGTTTTATCGCTATTGGAAAGTGCTACGAACGCATAATAAAACATGAAGTAAAAAACACTTATACGTCTAGTGGAACTGCGGGAGGGCAGTGTTGATCCAACGGTTAGTTCACTGTGGTACCCGAAATTTTTCATATTTTATTTGCATACATAGTGCCCATGAAGTGGCACACAAAACTTATGCAAAAATGCATACGAGTGTGAATGAGATATGATCTACTTTTTTGGAATGGATTCATCCTGGAAACTCAACTGGGAACATAAAATCGACGTTTGTTTCGTTTGCACCATGATAGTGAAATGTGTGATTTTAGTGAAGTAGGGCAATAGATGGTTTGTAATGGGTAAACCGAATAAATCATGGAAAGTGGATGCTTTTAAAAGTTCCCCGCAAACGCTCAGAATTATGAGTCACACAAAAAGTTTCAGTGAAATCACAATTTGGCAATGAGCGGCTTCAAGATTCATTTGCCATTGCATTTAGTGGGTACTTCTTTCCCAGTTGGTAGCCTTATACTGCAGACTGGGTTTTATTATTTTATTACAAAAGTATAACAATAACTTACGGCTAATTATTTCCCTAATTCAAAAGCTTTGCTACATTTAGCTCGGCTTTTGTTTGACCCTTTAGTGTTTCCGGGTGATAAAGAGAAGAGCGGGGAAACTCCAACTATTATAACGGTACGGATAAACTCGTAGACCCTCACCTTCTTAATTTGATTTCATCCATCGGGAAGAAAGGCAGCAACATTCTATCCTTTTCCGCACTATGGGGAGGACTGTGCGGATGAATAGGTGTGTTTCCCTCTGGTCAGGCAAAACTATGGACGTGCAAATTGCATGGAAGCTTTTTATGGGTTGAATTACGTTATTTCTATCGTGCCCGTTGTATTTTGTATTCCAATATCCTTTCTTTTCTTGGAAGAGAATACACCACCGAAGGTCCTTATTTTCCGGTTTGAATAGTGTTTTGTGTGTGAATGGTGAATGGAGCCTCTTTGTTGGGGATGACACGTGACAAATCGTTTTTCATTCATCCGTTTGATTGAAGGTGATGATGATGAAGAATTACACTAGCTTCGATAGTGAATTCACATAATTAGGTATTGTCGCGAACGGATAATGAACTTTAGCATAGAAAAACATTTGTATATCAGACGCATCGTGTGAAATTTCGGACGGTTACGCATTTTCGAACATTTGGGAATACTTTATTGGCGCTCTTTTCCCATTACTTCGTGCTTCAAATTTATGTCGATATATTATATTTTTAAAAAATAATGAAAACAATATAACAACACTATTTAAGTAGATGATATTATGTAAAGTTATAAAATTCTATCTGAAGATATATAGAGTAGAAACTATCAAATATTAGAGATATTCTATGAACTATAAAAGGATCTTCAGTAACCGAGTTGCAGCATGAGGCCGTGAAAACTATTTCTGATTGTTCTCCAGTTACAGTACTGAGATGCCGTACCCCGAGATGCAGACGAAAGGTATTCAATTCACCAACAGGAAGCAGCAATTTTCAGACATCACCACAAAAGTGCCTAGCTTTCCTGTATACCATCATATATGTGCTAATGGCAGTGAAACAGCGACTGAGGCGGATAAGGGTGGAAGCATGGTCAGGAGGATGGCCACCCGGTTGTCTCCTTCATATGTATTCGCCGTTGGAGTAATCTAGATTCTGTAGCACTGTAATCTGTTTCAATTTATTCCATACTGTAAGAACAATCAGTAAATCTAGATAAAATATGCATGACACGAAAGTTGGCAGAGCATTTCTATTGCTGGTTGAATCACCTCAGAGATTAATTATTCAAGTTCAGTCCGTCATCATGAGATTGAGATTTATTGGTTTTTATTCTGAAGCAATTTCCGGATTAAGTTATTTAGTTCAACGGATCATATTACGTTTCAAACTTAATTTTCGTATAATTATACTCTATTTTACTTATTATATGGATATTCCTAGTGAGTGTTTGTACTATAATTATAATAAGAGTACGAGAAGCAAATTTTTCAATAACCATTAGAAAAAATATGTTTTAAATTTTAAAGATATACATTTTTATGAAAATTAGAAGTGCTGAGTCGCAAAATAACAAAAAAAATAACTATAGTTTAGAAACGGTATATATCATCTGAATGCGTTTATTTATCACGAAGTTCAACAATTCTCCGCTATTTTTGACGCAGGATTACGTCTTTGAAGAACATATTGGATGTACAAATTGAAAAACGAATATCGTTGGCATCGCGAAAGTTGTCCAAGGTAGCTAATTGCTCAGTACTTTCCTGGTATATTCATGATATTTTGGCATCAACCGATTTGGGCACTCCATAACAATTTATTACAATGAATAAAGTAATATTATTTATGAAACTAATTATCGAACAATTGAAAATCTCAAGCATTATCCAAAGGAAACTTCCGCGTTCTGATTGGTCGAAATCTTCTAAACAATCTTGCTTCGGCGGCTCTTGTACTTACAATTTTTGCTCAGTCATTGCCTTGAGAATTCACGAGATTTTTGCATCAATCGATTTGGGCACTCCACAACAATTTATTACAATGAAGAAACTAATAGGGTAAATGATCTTGGTTTGTCCAGTCGAAAATATGATCATGGTTTGCCCACTTTTTTGAATGCTCTAATTCAGCGCTCCTGTGTCAAATAAGGCCTTCGAATGTTTCGAAACATATAAATCAAATTGCCTTTTACATGATTTATAGTAGTTTGATAGTATATTTTTACGAAATCACATGTTTTAAAGGATTATAAAATACACCTTCTATTTGTGTCAATGCGCCCCTCATTCGAGCTAACTTTTAATCGATCACCAGATGATTATTTGGCACGTATTCAGACCGTTTCTGGATTACAAAACTTATAAATATTGTAAACATCATGCTTGCTCACCATTTGTATCGGATTTACATAGCTAAACCATTAAATTAACGCATTTTGATGAACTCAATTCTGATCATGAGTTGTCCAATTCAATAATGTTGTTTTGTCCACATGATTTCTATGGCAACCGCTTAGCGCGCTGCAGTTTGTTTATGTTTGTTTATGGTGTGCTTCGCGCATAGCAGAAGTATGGTTTTTCGGTGTTGATTGTGTTGAGGTGAACACTTCTAAAATGCCCAAGAAAAGGCAATATTCTGAAGAAAGCCTAATATATGAATGAATCAATATGATGACAGTAAACTCAAGCAATGATAAATGCAACATCTAATTGTGAATTCGAATGTTTTCATTCAAAAATGGAGATTGGAGATTTCTAAAACCGGACAAACCATGATCATTTTTTTGGGCAAACCATGATCAGAGGTGGTCAAACCATGACCATAGTTCTTCTTTAAGGAAAATCGTTGAATAATTTTAAGGAAAGATTTGAATAATTTCAACACCTTATGGTAGTATTAGCAACTAGAGACTTGGGGCTTTTCAACAAACCCAAACTCGTATCGATTATGTGTTATTTTCATGAAGAAAAATCGATTTGCATTTACTAGTTGCGTAAAAACACCCCAAATTGGACAAACCAAGATCATTTACTCTATATATGTTATGAAACTAACTGTTGAACAATTATAAATTCCCAATTATTATCAAAATAAAAATATCGCATTCTGATTGGTCAATTCGCAAAAGCAATCTTTTCTCTAACATCCAGTACATCTGCACTCTGTTAATAAAACGAGACTGTACATTGAAGTATGTGTTCGATGTTTAATATTCTGCTGATCCGCGGGTAATGGACTACCCTATGAAATATGTGCGTATGTGCTTGATTTTCTACTGATGTGCATAACATATCAGCAATTCCAAATGAAATCGTCCAAAAAATGCAGATTTTAAAATCTTGTATTTTTGATTCCAATGAAAGTGTGTATTCCGTTTGGGTTGGAGGAAATATGAGTTTTGACTCAAGCGTAACTTTTGAAAAGCGTGTATCGATTTTCGTAAGAGAAATCATTGATAATTTATATCTCAAAAACTATGAGTCGTACCGAAATAGTGTCTTAGAAAGAGTTTTAGAGTATTAATGGTTGAATATGAAAAAAATGTACACTGAGAAAAAAAAAGTACAATTTTTTTATTTACAAAATAAAAAGTCAATTTGCAATATCCAAAATAAATATTTTATAATTTTTTTTTAATTTTTTCATACCAAATAGAAGTCATGCAGAAAATTTAAAAAATGGGCCCAAGATGGTAAAAATGTTTTTGACGAACTTTGTGGAACATCGAATTTTTAGGAATTTTCGGAACTTCGAATTTTTGTATGTATTATTTTTAGCCACAAATTATGAATCCTGATGTGATTTAAAACAAAAAAGGTTATTATCAATCTCCTTCTAAATGTAGCCATTCTCGAAATATTCAAAAAAAATATTCTTATTTATTGTCTTTTTTATAGTAAACTAGCTGACCCGGCAAACTTCGTCCCGCCCAAAATTTGTGTTTTGTATCAATACCTTCAAACATCCACGTTTTCTTACTATGAGCAAGTTCATAGGTCCAATCGCGAAAATAATTTCGTTCGTAATATGGCCATGTTCGGTCGTGTTATGTGGCACGTGGCGCCGTCCTGCTGAAACCACATGTCATCCGTATCCATATCTTCAATTTGTGACAAAAAAAATCGGTTAACATTCGGCCATAGCGCTCACCATTCACAGTTACCGTCTCGCCGTCCTCATTTTCAAAGAAATACGTCCCGATGACTCCACCAGACCATAATGCGCACCAAACAGTGACTTTTGGCGGATGCAATGGCCTCTCAACAATCACGTGTGGATTTTCTGAGCCCCATATACGGAAATTTTGGGTGTTCACATAGCCACCGAGCTCGAAATGTGCCTCATCGCTGAAGAAAATTTGATGCGAAAATTCAACATTTTGCTGCTGTTGTTCGTTCACCCAATCGACGTATGCCCGACGCATTCCATGGTCACCACGCTCTAATTTGTTGGTACCAGTTGGACTTTATATGGATGTAGGTGCAAGTCCAAATGCAAAATTCGCCACAATGATGTGTTTGACAAGCCCAATTGCTGAGCGCGCCGTGGAATCGAAACATTCGGGTCATCCTCCACACTGGCAGCAACAGCAGCAATATTTTCGGCCGAACGCACATTACGATGATGCATAGGTTACACAACATCCGCAACGGATCCAGTTTGTTCGAATTTACGCACTACATTAGCGATTGTGTACTCTGTAGGCCGTCCATGACGACCAAAATCCGTCCGTAATGCTCGAAAAATGATTGCCGGTTTTTCATCATTTTTATAGTATAATTTAACAAAATTAACACGTTGTGCGATGCTAAAACGATCCATATTGTAAAATGGCAGACATTCAACTAACGATATGATGCTTTGGTTGACAGCTATGTCAAACGGTTGTCAGCGCAGGGCTGTATACTTTCGGAAGCCCGAAATGGAAAACCCTGTAGATAATCCTTTTTAATATGTTTGTCGTGTTATACCGTCATGTTCATGAAATGTTATGAATTTGCTCATTATTTTCAACAACTTTTCCAAATACATCATCATGGTTCATTTTTTGACTCATGCGTAACTTTTGAAAAGGGCGTATCGATTTGAGTAGAAGAAATCTTTGATAATTTATATCTCAAAAAATATGAGTCGTACCGAAATAGTGTGTTAGAAAGAGTTATAGAATATTGTTGGCTTAATTTGAAAAAAATATACTCTGAGAAGAAAAATTAGTACTCTTTTTTTTATTTACAAAATAAAATTTTAATTTGCGATATCAAAAAATATGTATTTTTTAATATTTTTTTCAATTCTTTCATATAAAATAGAAGTCATGTAGAAATTTTTAAAAATGGGCCCAAATAGGTAAAACTATTTTTGACGATCTTTGTGGAACATCCAATTTTTAGGAATTTTCGAAACTTCGAGTTTTTGTATGCTAGCAGTCGTTTTTAATCACAAATTATGAATCCTGATGAAAAGGTTACTATCAATCTCCTTCTAAATGTAGCCATTCTCAAGATATTTAAAAAAATATTTCTAATTTATTGTCTTTTTAATAGTAAATAGGCCCTTTAAATATGTTTGTTCATGTTCATAAGATTTTATGAATTCGTTTATAATTTCCAACAACTTTTCCAAATACATCGTTATGGTAAAGACATATGTTTAGGAATTACGTTACGAAACATTCGAAGACATGTGGGTTAATACAAAACGTAGCGAAACTAAAAAATCTTTTTTATCTTAATACAAACTTCAATCAATCAAAAAAAATTGTTGGAAATTATAGATGATGATGATGACCCACCTCATACCCCTACAAAGGTTTGAACTGGCCGATTTATCTAAAAGATAATATTTATATTTAACCAGATTAAGATATCAGTATTATAAAACAAAACAGCGAACTTACTCTGTTGCAGGCATGAATTTCTAATAATCGAACATCATAAATAGGCAAAAACTTTAAAAGAAAAACAATGGTCCTATCCTTATTGACATTATCATAATGATAATCCCAACTTCAGAACCAAAGTTTTTTTAAGTCATGTCAAGAAAATTTCCAACCCGGGAAGATCCTTGATAGATTGGGAATCGAACCCAATATCTAAAAGTGTCTACTTAGAGCATGATAGAGATCTGCCACATTCAGATATACTCGATATAACCATCTTATAAAAAGATAGTTTACGACAATTCTGAATGAGCTATCCCCATTCCAGTTTCCACTTCAGACCCACATAAAAATTTCATTATGTATCAGCGTTCTGCCAGTGTTCCATTAACATAGTCCAGGCCCACCAAACGCGCGCGAGGCTCAATCCCTCGTAGACAACGTTTATTACTTTTATACATTATACAATATACATTAACAAAACAACAACAAAAAATCATCATCATCAGTACGAACATGGTAGTTCAACCTGTAAATAAATTTTATTAATTTTAATCAATTGAAAACATAAATGAATGATTTAGGAAAGAAAAATATAAAACCTGTTTACAAAACAGATTTTACGTGTGAAATACACATTTTCTTGAACTCTGCCATTGTTGCCGCACGTTTAATTTCTCTGGGCATCGAATTGAAGAAATTTATAAAAACGAGTTCTGCGACCTACTAAACATAAAGTTGGGTGTTCTTGCATCATTCGCGTTTCTTGTATTGTATCTATGAACATCACTTCCTCTTTCAATTCGATCACACAAATATCAAAATTTCATAAAATTTCATGAACATGACGGTTTAACACGACAAACATATTAAAAGGGATTATTTACTATAAAAAGACAATAAATTAGAAATATTTTTTTAAATATTTCGAGAATGGCTACATTTAGAAGGAGATTGATAATAACCTTTTTTTGTTTTAAATCACATCAGGATTCATAATTTGTGGCTAACATTGATTGTTAACATACAAAAATTCGAAGTTTCGAAAATTCCTAAAAATTCGATGTTCCACATAGTTTTACCATCTTGGGTCCATTTTTTAAATTTTCTGCATGACTTCTATTTTGTATGAAAAAATGAAATAAAATTAAAAAAAATTATTTTGGATATTGCAAATTGAATTTTTATTTTGTAAATAAAAAAAAGAGTACTAATTTTTTTTCTTATTGTACATTTTTTTCATATTCAACCATCAATACTTTAAAACTCTTTCTAAGACACTATTTCGGTATGACTCATAGTTTTTGAGATATAAATTATCACAGATTTCTCTTACTAAAATCGATACGCTCTTTTCAAAAGTTACGCTTGAGTCAAAAAATTCCCAATTGCTGTGGAAAACTCATATTTCCTCTAACCCAAACGGAATACACACTTTCATTCGAATAAAAAATACTCATGTTTTGTCGTTTGTCGACTTCATTTGGAATTACTCATATATGACATGTTTCTGAAGGCCGAGAGCTTAAATTGAGTTGTTGTTTTGTTGATGCCAGAGACTCGAAGAATTCATTCGCCCCTGTTTAAAAATTTCTAAATTGCCTTTTTCAAGCCTATATTATTCAAAACATCATCATCATCTTCACAAACGCTGAGTCAAGCTGTGGCGTAACTCAATCGATAGAATTTCGCATACATTGGAGCAGATCGCTAGGTGTTCAGTGTCTGCAGAGAAGCGAAAACTGAATCGCAGGCCGACAATATATCGACATTCCGCCGCTGAATTTCGCAAGTGTTTTTCATTCCCTGTTTTCCCCTATGAGTACCTAAATGTTTAAAGCAGTCTTTTTTCAATAATTAGTTAGTAGTTCAATACAAATTTATATTTCATTGGTAGAACAGGAGGAAAAAAGAGGAATGTCACTGACGTTACTCTATTCTTCGGCTTGCGAATGCTTCTCCCAACAGAAAGTGAGGTGTTTTGAAGTTTGTTTTGTGTCGTACTTTTGATGTAGGACTACGTCTAACAGGAATATATGGAAGGTAAAATTAAAATCTAAACACTGAACATGAAGGAAACAACGAGAGATTTCGAATGTTAATGATTCGAGCTCGCAAAGATGTTAGCATTAATTGATTGGAAATATTCCTAAGCATCAATGAATAAAATTTTCTTGAGTTAAACAATTGAATAATAGTGGAATGTTAAGCTTTATCTGAATGCTCTGAATTCCACGTTTTGATTAGCCCGATTTGTGCTCCTCAAATTATATCGAGCAAATTGTGCAACTAAAGTAACAATGGAATACGATTTTCCCAACAAAGACTTCAATTCCAAGGAATTCGCTTTTGCAAATAAAGCAATCGTCGAATTTAAATGTTTTCCGGGTGACAATTCATCAAGTTTTGGTAAAAAGTCGTCACATAAAAAGAACCTCTTACCGTTTTTGGATATCGTGGATATCGTCGCAAAAAATCACATTCCAGCAAAACAATGCTACTTTTCATACCAGCAAGGAAACTAAGCAATGGATTAAGGACCAAAAACTTAATTTTTTGGCTCGCTCTACAGACTTGAATCCTGTTGGAAATGTTAGAGAGATCCTCGTTCGCACAATCTACACTGAGGGAAAGCGGTACACCACGATTGAAGAACTCAAGGTCGCAATTTCGGAGACATGGAAAAATATCGAGAAATCCGTTCTGCAAAATTTGCTAAATAGTTTGCCGACACGAATTTTATTAGCCGAACTGATAAGGTTATCAATTATTGACATGTAAATCAGTCGATCGTTTTGAACTTTTCATTGAATGAATTTTGAAATGGTCGTATAGAAACAGGGCAGCTGGGATTATCATATTTAAGCACACTAAATAAACAAACGACTCTTTTCAACGATATTGACCTTAAATATTCTTTTTTCTAAGCATTCTACAATGTATGACTGTATCTTGTTGAAATTCTAACTGTTTGTGTTGCAACGAAGTACAGGTCAGACTCGATTATATATAGCCGACCATTTTTTTTTCAACAATTATTTTCAAATCCTATACATAATTGAATCTCAAGAAAACAATTTTTTTATTAATGTATGAATGTCAAACATTAATAGAAAAATAGCTTTTTTGTGATTCGATTATGTATTGGATTTGAGTCCGACCTGTACACCCAAACTAGCGTTGGCGGAAAACATTTAATCTTTGGCAGAAATGATGCCATTTCGTGTGCCATTTTGTGGGTCAAATGCGCAAATAATGAGCTATTTTGAAAGCTTAAAAATGGTTTGTATGTATGCGAGCAGACATCTCTTTCCGTTTTCTTTTCTCATATCATTTGGGATTGTGCAAAAAAAAAGTCCAAGCGACGTCAATGCGGATCGAACCAAGGCCGGCTGGAATGCAAAGCTATTTCACACGACCACGCTATCCATATAGCTGCCAGCGCTGATATATGGAAGCGTGATAAAGTAAAAACCTCATCATAAAATGAAGTTGGAAAGTGTTTTCTAAGAGGATAAAGGAGAACACGAAGGAGAATATATCTTTCTCTGTTTGGGCTGTGTGTTTGAGAAACAATACGAAAAGCTTTCATACAGTGTTGGAAAAAATCATCTTCGCTAAAATCAAATGCACAGATTTTGATGCCAAATTTTGTTTGCCAAATGTCTTAAAATGGCATGAAACGGCGAGATCTAGTGTCATCTCGAAAAGTTTTTTTTGGCAAAAATCGGCACTCTAGGATTCTTTTTATCGGCATGCGAAACGAAAAGTATGGTTTAGGTTGCCAATAGAAATAGTTATCTCGATTTTTCATTCGAAACTTGCTACAGAATGTTGATTTGCACAATAATATACCCTATGCAAAATATTACCTTAAAATTCGGACTTCATTTACTGGTGTCGCAGACGTTAAAATTTGAGTTTTTTTGAAAATCGAAAAATAAGCGGAAATCGGGTTTAAAAAAAAATTATGCCCAAAGTCTTAAAATTGCATGACATGTTGAGATTTACAGTTATCATTTAAATTTTTTTTTCAAAAATCAATTTTTCAGACGGAAAAACGACCAAGTGCCGAAAAAAAAACTTCGATTTTCGGTGATTTTTCGTTTTTCAAAAAAACTCAAATTTTAACTTTTGTGACACCAGTAAATGAAGTCCGAATGAGGTAATATTCTGCATAGGGTATATTACTCTGCAAAGCAACATTTCGTAGCAAGTTCCGAATGAAAAATCGAGATAACTATTTTTATTATCACCCTAAACCATATTTTTCGTTTTGTATGCCGAAAAAGTCCCAGAGTGCCGATTTTTGACAAAAAAAAATTTCGACGTTTCATGCAATTTCAAGACATTTGGCATAATTTTCATTGGCACCCTAATATACATGTATTAGGGAGCAGAACATTTTCTGTTATTTTTCAGCTCATTTAATGTAATAAATTGGGATGCCATAATATGTGCTAAAAATTAACTTTGGGTGTATAATCAGGGTGTAGTGTAGTATATTTCGCTACTGCTTTCCCTTCTCCGGAGCGATCCAATCGAAGTGGTCTTTCGCGAACTTCTGCCGCGTCTTCAGATGCCCTGGCGTCAGCATCGGGACCTTCCGGAGGCTTTTACCACCTAGCTCCTGCCTTCGAGGCCTTGAAGGCATCTTTCTTGGCGGTTTTCTTTGGGCGTCAAGTCGTTTCGGATTTTTTCGCGGTCGTGGATGGTCCCAATTACTCTATGATTTTCCGTTGGCTGCTGCCTGCCTTGGACATTTTGATGACCATCGGTGCGATCCATTTTTTGTTGACTGCAACTAAAATTCGAGAATTAAAACCTTACATATTCCAGCAAAACAATGCTACTTTTCATACCAGCAAGGAAACTAAGCAATGGATTAAGGACCAAAAACTTATTTTTTTGGACTGGCCGGCTCGCTCTACAGATTTGAATCCTGTTGGTAATGTTAGAGAGATCCTCGTTCGCACAATCTACACTGAGGGAAAGCGGTACACCACGATTGAAGAACTCAAGGTCGCGATTTCGGAGACATGGAAAAATATCGAGAATTCCGTTCTGCAAAATTTGCTAAATAGTTTGCCGACACGAATTTTATTACCCGAACTGACAAGGTTACCAATTATTGACATGTAAATCAGCCGATCGTTTTGAACTTTTCATTGAATGAATTTTGAAATTTTCGTATAGAAACAGGACAGCTAAAATTATCATATTAAAGCACACTAAATAAACAAACGACTCTTTTCAACGATATTGACCTTAAATATTCTTTTTTCTAAGCATTCTACAATGTATGACTGTATCTTGTTGAAATTCTAACTGTTTGTGTTGCATCGAAGTACAGGTCAGACTCGATTATATATAGCCGACCATTTTTTTTCAACAATTATTTTCAAATCCTATACATAATCGAATCTCAAGAAAACAATTTTTTTATTAATGTATGAATGTCAAACATTAATAGAAAAATAGATTTTTTGTGATTCCATTATGTATTGGATTCGAGTCCGACCTGTACACCCAAACTAGCGTTGTAAATTCGAGAATTAAAACCTTACATATTTCTTGTTTACATGATGCATACTTACCAGGATCCGAAAAAAAAATGAAAAATACCACTGACAAACAATCGATTTTCTTCAAAAATAGGTCGAAACAGCCGAAACGTATGCTTAGAATGCATTTTTAATGAATTACTATTATTTAAACAGATGTTATAAATTTCTTCGAACAATGCAATATATGGATTGGATTATTTATCTCAAAATTTTGTCACTTTGTTTTTCTGCTTGAGCAGTGGTCTTAAAGTTTTGTCTGACACTGTATGTGTTATTTTTCAGTCCGAAACAGAACTATGTACGGGATCTATCATATGCACGCCCCGGACAAGAGGATATGACCCTCGAGTCAAGATGTGCTGCAAATTTAGCTGTCATTGCCAAACCTGTCAAACTGCAGCGTAAAAAGTTATTAATGTTATGAACATAGTAATAAATATGTAATGAAGTATCAATATAGTTCACAAATTGTGCTTAATCGTCTTGATTTTGTATAGTTTTTAAATGGCTGTAGAGTGGTTTTCAGATTTTGACCCACCTAGCAGTATGTTAAGCGCCTTGAATTACATCAGCTTGAGAGTTTGGCAGTTCTCGCGAGTGACAGCAGACGCTGTCAAATGGTGTGCATAAGTATATGGATGCTCTAAGCAGAAAATAGTAACTTCAAGCAAAAAAGTGGGACCGATTCGAGATTGCTTTTATGTAAACAGTTTTTTACACTCTAAAAATTGCACCGACTTGCACTGACAACTGAATGATGTTGTCAATTAGTGCGAGTTGCCTCAAAACAGCTGGGAATAAATATTGTTTATACATACAGTAAGTTACATTTAATGCAACGTTTAGATTATTGGCCAGACCTGTAATGTGACACGTTTAATTGGACAATTTTTGTAAACATCGAGCTCGGGGCCCAAATTATGGCGCCACATTAAAATTGCCACCAGACGTCGACACTGTACCACTCACATCGCCAATGTTCAATTACAGGCCAAAATCGCCTCCAAAGCGACACTGAGTGGGTCCTCGGCATGTCGTATTAAATTTAAATTACTGTATTATATTGTTTTTTATGTTCGCATCATAAGCAACACACATTTATTTTCCACTTGCATCAGTATTCACGATGATTGGATGGATGAATATACGACTCATACATGCATCTAGTACGACTATTGTCATGCGTATATACTATTTACTACAGACAACCAAAAAACGAATGGCGGAAAACGATCTTGATAATTATAGTAGGGTAAATGATCTTGGTTTGTCTAGTCGAAAATATGATTATGGTTTGCCCACTTTTTTGAATGCTCTAATTCAGCGCTCCTGTGTCAAATAAGGCCTTCGAATGTTTCGAAACATATAAATGACATTGCCTTTTACATTATTTATAGTAGTTTGATAGTATATTTTTACGAAATCACATGTTTTAAAGGATTATAAAATACACCTTCTATTTGTGTCAATGCGCCCCTCATTCGAGCTAACTTTTAATCGATCACCAGATGATTATTTGGCACGTACTCAGACCTTTTATGGATTACAACACTTATAAATATTGTAAACATCATGCTTGCTCACCATTTGTATCGGATTTACATAGCTAAACCATTAAATTAACGCATTTTGATGAACTCAATTCTGATCATGAGTTGTCCATTTCAATAATGTTGTTTTGTCCACATGATTTCTATGGCAACCGCTTGGCGCGCTGCAGTTTGTTTATGTTTGTTTATGGTGTGCTTCGCGCATAGCAGAAGTATGGTTTTTCTGTGTTGATTGTGTTGAGGTGAACACTTCTAAAATGCCCAAGAAAAGGCAATATTCTGAAGAAAGCCTAAATTATGAATGAATCAATATGATGACAGTAAACTCAAGCAATGATAAATGCAACATCTAATTGTGAATTCGAATGTTTTCATTCAAAAATCGTTAAAAAACATAAAAATTTGAATAATTTCAACACCTTATGGTAGTATTAGCAACTAGAGACTTGGGGCTTTTCAACAAACCCAAACTCGTATCGATTATGTGTGATTTTCATGAAGAAAAATCGATTTGCATTTACTATTTGCATAAAAACACACCAAATTGGACAAACCAAGATCATTTACCCTAATTATTATTTTTGATTTTTGTAAATACATGTATGTTTGGAATATTACGATGAAAACTATTTTTAAGTCCGAATATATCCGGTTTCGAGAAAAGTGAAAGTTAAAGTTGTTTTTTTTATTTTTAACTTTTAAGAACGGAAGATTATCTGTTCGCCGGTCTTTTGCGTTCTGATAAACATAATGACAAAAATAAATTAGTTCAACTTCGTCATTCAATTGCACTTAACTCAAAACTGTAAACATGAGATTATGAACTTGACGAACCAAGCTGTCAAGTATGCCAACCCAGCAAACATTAAATCGTATAACTATCGTATATAAAGCATCGAATAACTGATATTTTGGGTGGTATATGATGCGCCCAAATAGCATATACAGGAAGTTACCTCTAATCTTCGACATACCGAGGCACTACTCAGTGTCGCATTAGAGGTGATTGGCTTGTAATTCGACATTCACGATGATAGTGGTACAATGTCGTCGTCTGGTGGCGATTTTCAATCTGGGGCCATACTTTGGGTACCAAACTCGATGTTTACGAAATATCCTATTTGAGATGAAAATGTCCAATTATTTGTGTCCCATTACAGGTCTGTCCAATTAACTAAATGTCGAATTAGAATTACATGCAACGTTATTAGGCAATACCTAACAACATAATAAGTCTGTTGTCATACAAATATACGATTCATCACTGCCATAAAAAAATGGCGGAAAATATTAAAGTAAAATGTTCGGCCCGGGGAATCACCATTTTTGTTTGTATATAGAACCTTTATAAACATTTATGTTTGTACAAATAGGAATTAATCAATTGACTTTTAGTGGTGGCGACGGTTATAAAATTGCTCCGATGGGATTTGAACCCCGGTTGTTTGGATTATCAAGCCGCAGCTATCTCGTACGGCTATCTGAAATATGATTTTAGGGCAATTAAAGCTCTTACATATGATATGAAAGAGTTGCAATCGGATACGTCATTCCTGATTGTTTATTGTGCTTTAGTTGAAATATCGCAAAATTTATATAGAAATCGAAATTTCATACATAACTCTTTAGTAAAAAGTTCCGGGGACCCTGAAAAGGTTTAACGACTTGCGTAGTTTTGTAGAATCATTTCGAGAAGCAACGATCATTGTTTGCCTTTGCAAGAACAATACACTAAATCGCAATTTGTTTCTTTATATCAATGCACGCATTGCACTGAATATTAACGAGAGGTATCTTCCGTGCATCGCCATCAAAGACAAGAAACTCTCTGAGTTTCAAGTATCTATAATTCAAAAGAAGAAGAAAAAGTGCATCGCCATTCAACAAGCATCAAATACGCGTCTAACAGATGCACATGCAGTGCTAAAAATGAAACATCGCGAGAATGACCGTTTATGAAAAATCGTTTCTCGACTCCCGGTCAAAACCGTCAACAAAGTTTCTAGGTTTCGCGCAACGAAAACAAGCAACACACAAAAAACCAACCACTGATGTTTAGATGCGACCTGTAATCATTTGCACTCTTCTCTTCTTTCGCCTGCTTTGCCATGACTCGGATGGTTGTGTTAATTGCAATGCCAGATGCAGTTCAAGTGAAGTATTCGCTAGCGTTCACAGCTCGAGGGGAAACATTAAACACAAAACGAGCAGAATAAGCGACCTTTGTTGTTTCGGGCACAGAAAGATTCTGAGAATTTTCCTCAGAGGAGATGCAATACTTATACGCTAGCGACAGCTTACTTACTATGCAAGGGTGGAGTTTACTTCGTAAATTTTCTATTTTCGCTATCCCCTTCGTTGTTTCTATTCTAGTGGCTGCACAAGTTACCCGTTATTGACAGCTCTTTTCGGGAAAGCACACAAATGGACAGAACAAATGTATGGGAAAATGGGAATGCTTCCAATTTTCATCAATTTAAACCATATACAGACTATGGGATTATAATGTATAGCATATCAAAAAATCTTAGAAAATTTCCAATTCGATTGGTATGTAAATCGTTTAAATCCGTTCGTAGCAAAAAAAGTTATTAACGTTAACTTTATTTCAGATAAACGTGACCTGTTTTCTTATTTGGCCCCCCTCATGTAAGACGTAGTCCTATGTCAAAAATCTAAAATTGAAGACGATATACATACATCCGAGACACATTACTTATATGATATGTATAACTGGCATATGCACATGAAATTGGAGGCCATATACATGTATATGGAGTATATGATGTAATATAAACGATAATTATACGATTTAATTTTTTCTAGGATGTATGTATATCGCCTCCACGTTTGCATGTATGGGCTGGCTGGGCGCATCATATACATGCAATTTATATTAATCATACTTGTATATTTGAGAATATAATCCTCAAAATAAAATCATTACACTAAACCTTCGTTTCAAACAACTTATACAGTAACCAAATCACGCAATAAACATCAAGAATTGCGGGGAATCTCTCATCAATATTTGTTCAAATTTAAAAATGTGCTTAACTCCAGTTTTGTTGACAACTTTTATGCATTCAATTAAATCGTACGATAAATCATATATCAACATGAACAATCCCACCTTTCATCCTTCATTAAACACCTCGTAGTAGAAATCTGTCAGTATGCATACACTCTCCTACGAAACATAGTGGAAAAAAATATATTCGTCGATGTAAACAAGGAGACACTTTTCGACGAGTGATTTGTATGAAGTTCCACTGCCGTGCTCTAAAGCGGACCTTACGCGGTTAACTTTATTGACAATATGATGACATTTGAGAGCATAATGACAGCTGAACATGGCCGACGACGTAGAAATCCGGATTTTCTGATTTTCGAGCATCAATATCGTGACATTTCATATGGATGCATGATGTTGATGTTTTACCTCACGGACTGACTGAGTTGCCAGATATGCAAGCGCACATTTAATTTTTTTTAGTCTTTTTTGCAATTGCAATTAAAATTTATAAACTACTGAAATTGTAGGAATCATAAATGGAAGCTTTTGGTTTGGAAAACCGATACTTTGAATAGCAAAATACGGTACTTTTCACGATACAAATCAAAACTTCAAAGTAAACTGACAATGTGATGGTGAGAGAGTGGATGAAACTTAACAACGTTTTAGGAGTTTTTTAACGTTGAACTCGGTCATTCATTGCGCTAGTGAGCGGGTTGTGTGTTTCTTCACACTCCGCTATAAAATTTGGAGAATGAGAAGATCTGGGAAAATCACAGATGAAAAAACATCATGTGTTAATTCAAGCTACAGTATATTCCCGATTATCCGCGGAATAGTCGGGCAAACTCACCGCGATTAACGGAAATCGCGGATGACCCATTAAAGGACAAAAAAAAATGCAAACACGAAAAGAGATGTTTCAACATAAAAACTATGTTCTATCAATACAGAAATCAATCAACTATCCATCTATAAGGTCGTGTACACCAGTGGCTAAATAATGTAGAAGCCATGACCACAACAAAAGAGCATGGGCCTACCACTCACTAACAACTTCCGGAAAGGCCTATTGATTTACTATGGAACTCGCAGTCACGAATAATCCGCAGGGCGGATCACCTGCTCGCGGATAATCGGGGTTCTACTGTCATAGTCTCATTTATGGAATAAAAACATTTGCTTGCAGATAAAATAACTTGCATATATTTTCGCAAACTAAAATAATCTGGCATCTCTGAAACTGAAAGGAACAGTCTGTATTTGTGAAACGAGTATTATGATGTATTTTTGAGAAGAAAAACCTAATTCTAAAGTGTAAATTATGAATGAAAATTAACTTTTACGAATCAAATTAGTATTCTATGTGAATGCAAATCACTTTTTTTCTGCAAGTGGTGAGAAAATCCTATATAAAAATTATGTCTGAAATTGACGTTATATTATAATAATACATTTTAGTAGGAATATCTGAAAATTCAGGGGAAATAGGTTAAGTTAAGGTTAGGACTACGCGCTTCAACTAATTAAATAATACCAAGTAGATATTTTCATTCAAATTTTACCAATTGAAAATTGCCTTTTAGCTTTCTAATCTGATAGAGAATAGTTTGGATCCCAAACTCAAATGTCGCCACTAGCCATCGCGGATATTTTCGTTGTCTCGGGTTGAGGGCGATATTGACCGTGTGAGGTGGAAAAATATTGATTGAGGTTAGATCAGATGTTGAAAGCCTAGCTGTCACGATATTGAAGACACTTATTGTCAATCCGGTTGATCGTGTAAGGTGCCCATAAGGGTGATTATACGCCATGCTTCGGTAAGTACCGACTGTAGAAAGTATTGAACTCAACCATGACACTACCAATTCTTAACTTCTTTCTAAAAAAGTTAGAAGAACTTCGTTCTCAGTTTCCCTTATAAACTGCGGAAAAACGCTTATGAATTAGTAAAATACAATTCTAATCAATAAATGTATTCATTTCACATTTAATTGAAGTATCTCAATTACCCGTGTATTATTATTATGTAATCCGCTGTAACGAGTTGATTTGAATGGCTCTTGTTGGGCTGTATCTTCGACTGGTAGCCGTGGAAAGCATCCTCCCGAAGATCATATCATAAATTATCCCCCGTCGAAAGCTTTTTCCGCTTGAAATGGTATCGATTTGCGACCAAGCATCCAGCGGTGGAAGCGGTAGCGGTACATCATGCTTGATTTCCCAATACCACTGTCCGCATCGTGATAATGGAAGGAACGCGCGACGCGATGGAAATCTTCGGGGGAAATATTCAGCCGTCAGTTTCGAAAGAAATTTTGTTCCGCTTACCTCCGCCCCTACCACTGCTTCGGGAAATCTTTTTTTCATCTTCTGTCACGCTACATGGCTCGGGGTAGAGGAAAGAAAAGATTTCACAGACAATCATGCGGTCGATAGAACAATGATGGTTGGGAAGGCGAAAAAATAAAGCTGCTGTACGTGGACGGAATATTGCCAAACGGTGCCGAGGATTTTGTGGTCGGAGATGATGGTACTGATGCGGTTCGATCTGCTGCTCGGGCTGCCAATGTTGCCTAGGATCTCGAATCTCGGCCTCGAGCAGCAACCGGGAAAAATCATTGGTATGAATGACCACACGCCCCACAGGTGGAATGGAAACGGAGAGGTACACCGGGGAAACCGGGGTGGGTGTCCGTAGGAAACGAAAAAGTGATGCTGATAGATTCGCTCTGTTGGATGCTAATTGAATAAATTGCAAACGGAAATAGTGCGGAAAAAGCTTTTATTATTAATTGAAACCTTTGTCATTCACGCCAACAGCGGGTAGTCAATTGGAGTGATTTGAAATGCATTAGGATCAAGTATAACCTGATGAATTATTGATTCCATGAATAGGAAGCTTATCGATATAATTCGAATTGTTGTGACTGTTCTGAAGACGCGACCGCTAGGATAGACTAGAAATCAATCAAAATGCTGACAAGTATGCATGCTGCTACTATTGTAATCATTAGTCATTAGGCCACAGCTCTATATGAAACAATTCGGTAATTATATGGAAAATATATTCTCAACTATTCTGTTACTATCAATGTCCGAATATTGTTCCAAATAATCCGATTTGCTGGATGATATAATATACTGTATTCACGATTTCTGATCCTGAGCATCAACATTATTCTCACTTACATGCCGCCTCCGACAGCATTATCGGATACACACAAGTGAAATTGATAACATGTTTATTTTCACCCACCCGACTTATTCCACGTGCATTAGTGCCAGCGAGGACACGCTTGACCAGCTCTCGATCCCATTTCATCCATTCGTCTCTACGGGCAGGACTTTACCTTTCCTGTTCGTGACAGCTCGTTTCTTGGCCGCATCATTGAGGATTAGACGCACAACCTATTACAAAAGCTTTATTTCCCATCATGCCCCGTAATGCTACAGCTATCTCTAGAGATCCTCCAGCTGCTGGTCCCCTTCTCCTCCCCCCTCCGCGGCGATTTGGTTCACTTTCCACGATTATTTCAACACACGGTATACTGTTGCTTTCACCCCCCCAAATATCCATTCTCCCCCTCCGCGATATCTTACGCCAGTGAAAAGGGATAAAGAAATGTTCACGTTCCAGCGATTTGTTATCAATGCTCTTAGTCTTTGATCAAAGCAAAGCTTAAATCCTGCTTCAATGAAGAGAATGATAGTAACAATACCGTCGGCAAAAATCCGAGCAAAGGATTGCTTCGCAGAGGATGGAATCGGAGAAATAATCATACGTGTGTGTGTGTGTGCTGCGACGAGGGGAAAACGTCAAGAAGCAAAATATTAAACAGCGAGCGAGAGTCCTTTTGTTCGTGATTTGTAGCAGGGAAAAGTTTGAAGGAGCATCATTTCAATTAATGCCCCAGATTTATGGATAAGGAATCGTTTGTTTTCTTTGATCTTGGGATTCTTTTAGTCAGAGCCTACGTTATGCTGCTCTTACATTCCAATCGAAAGAAAAGATGTTAAGACAATGACGTCAGTTTTGATGAACTTTTATCAATGGTTAAGAAGAAAGGGGTTTAAGGGGGGTTAGGGGCCGGTTAAGGGGGTCAATCCATTGATGAATAATACGGAACCGTTCAAATCTATGAAAAGCTGTAACTTGGTAACTTTGCCGATTGTCAGTCGTATTGATATTATTCTATTCAACGGCTTTAGGTTAACTTTGCGACTTCGCAAGAGTCTCCAACGAAGTAGAAGGCGGGTGTATCCGCGGATTTTAGAAAAAAGGGAAAGAATGGAAATTCCGCCACGGCCAAATTGGTCGAATTGCACTACGAACTGCTGCCCCATCCACCGTATTCCGGATCGGTCTTGCTTGATAACTCTCGTCTGGTCTCCACTCACTGCCACCGGATATTGGCTCACCGGAATCACGTGTTCGTCGACGCAAGTGAAGCGGCATATGCAGCGGTGGTGTACTTCCGAACTGCTAATCGTTTTGGAACAGCGAAATGCGCTCTAGTGTCAGCCAAAACGAAGGTGGCTCCTCTTCGATATGTCTCCATCCCTCAGTTGGAGCTGATGGCTGCGGTATTGGGAACCCGGTTGCTGGTATTTGTGCGTTCTAATCATTCCATCCGAATCAACCGAGTCATCTACTGGTCGGACTCCGAAGTGACTCTGGCTTGGATCCGGTCAGAACATCGAAGATATCGTCCTTTCGTAGCCTGTCGCGTTGGAGAAATTCTTTCATCGTCAAACGTAAACGATTGGAGATACGTTCCGAGCAAACTAAACGTCTCAGATGAGGCTACCAAGTGGGGTAGTGGTCTGTGCCTCAGCGCGTCAGGCCGCTGGTTCAATGGCCCAACATTTCTGCAACTGCCAGAGGAGGAGTGGCCTATGCCGAAGAGATCGCTCGCAACCACTGATGAAGAATTACGAGCATGACATCTGCATCAAGAAGTACTCATCCTGCGTACTCCGATAGTATACGAACGCTTCCCCAACTGGAACCGATTGCTGCACGCAACGGCATATGTAGTCAGGTTTGGAACCTTACGCAATCAGGAAGGTACAAAACGTAGCATATCTTTGACTCACGAGGAATTGAAGGCAGCCGAGATATTGCTTTGGAAGCTGATTCAGTCTGAGGTTTATCCAGATGAATTGACTATTCTTACTAAAAATAAGACAGTACCGATCGGTGAACGACTGTTCTTAGAGAAGTCAAGCCCTCTTCGAATGCTTACACCGATACTTGATGATGAGGGAGTTCTCCGAGTCGACAGTCGCATTTCCGCGGCACAAAGGGTAGCCGAAGATGTGAAGTTCCCAGAGATACTACCGAGAAAACACCACGTCACAAACCTTATCGTCGATAATTTCCATAGAAAGCTTCTCCATGGAAACTCCGAAACGGTGGTCAACGAAATCCGCCAGATTCTACATTGCACAGCTGCGCATAGTAGTTCGAGGCATCGAGAAGCGGTGTCAATGGTGCAAGGTGATGAAAGCTAAGCCTTCAACCCCAAGGATGGGTCCTCTTCCGGAAGCATGCTTGTCGCCTGGAGTTCGCCCATTTACTTATATCAGCATCGATTACTTTGGGCCAATCCTGGTGAAAGTAAGCAGATCCGCAGCAAAACGGTGGGTGTGTCTGATTACGTGTCTCACAATTCGTGCAGTACACGTTGAGGTTGCGTATGATTTATCGACGAAGAGCTGTATCGCCTGTATACGTCGCTTCATCTGTCGCAGAGGGTCACCGAAAGAAATATACTCCGACAATGGTCGGAGCTTCACCGGAGCGGATCGAATTCTGCAAAACCAAATCGAGCGGATCGAGCAGGATGCAGCTACGACGTTTACCAACACCGAGACAAAATGGTTCTTCATTCCGCCCTCCTGTCCCCACTTGGGGGGGGGGGGGGATCGTGGGAGCGTATGGTGCGTTCCATCAAGAACGCCAGAAAAAGCATTCCACAAGATGACAAACTCGACGACGAAGGACTACCAACTGTAGTGGTAGAAGCTGAAGGGATTGTCAACTCGCGTCCGCTCATGTACCTACCACTGGATTCAGCAGAGCGAGAAGCACTCACTCCAAATCACTTCATCTTGGGAAGCTCATCTGGAATAGTGCAGCCAATAACAAAGTTAGAAGACTCTTCTAATGAGCTTAATGCATCCTGGAACCTGGTCCAGAAACGTATCAACCACTTCTGGAAGCGATGGTTTCGGGAATATCTACCCACACTCACTAAATGGGTTGAAGAGACGAAACCTGTCCAACTCGGAGATTTGGTCATTGTGATCGACGACAGTAGACGAAATGGGTGGATACGTGGACGAATTGTAGAAGTGACTCCGGGCAGCGTTGGACGAATCCGGCAGGCGTTGGTTCAAACATCCAGTGGACTGTTTCGGAGACCTGTCTCAAAGCTGGCAGTGCTGAATGTAGATAGACTTGGTGAGATTGATGGGTCAATTCATTCTCACGGAGAGGGGAATGTTCGCAAGATCACAGCACCGGCAACCCGGCCCACAGCGCCTCCACTGTAACCGACTTATCGAAGATTGTATTTGTATTTGTATTTGAATTCATAATTCATCTGACATCAAGGTCTTAATGATTAAAACTAACAAACTATAGCCGATGTTGGCGGTTTCGTAGACGAGTCCGAAAAGCTTCTGTTGATATGCTGAAGTCAAACAAATCGTAATTTTCTTGCAATCTGCGACTTATCGAGTCGATGGGATTGTTGGATCCATATAGTGTTCTTCACGGTGGTTGATATAGCAATTGTCTGGATCGCAGCACTCGTTCGGGAGCGTAGATGTTCAGTTGATGTAGCAGTGCATGACTGTCAACTTCAGAGCGCAGAATATTGGCACCAAGAACAGCTTGATTGCGATTGCGTTGATCTTCCAAGATTTCAATACCGAGTAGGGCACAGCGATGTTCATATGGTGGGAGCCGCAGTAGATCGGACCACGGTAAGCTTCGCAAGGCACACCTCATGAATTTGCGCTGCACTGCTTCGATTCTTGAAATCCACACCGCATCATATGGTGACCAGACAGCAGAGGAAAATTCAAGAATGGATCTTACTAATGAGCAATACAAAGATCGAATATATAGTGGGTCATCAAATTCATCAAAAAATTGAAGATGAATCCTAGCTGCCGATTCGCTCGATCCACTATTAGTGAGTAGCGCATTTTGAAGGTGAGCTGATGATCTAGTATCACACCTAAGTCTTTAATATTATCAACTCTATTCAACTCAGTGCCATTGATAGTGTAGTCATACACGATATAATTTTTCGTTCTTCGGAAGGATATGATGCAACATTTGGACACACTTACAGCAAGATGGTTTAGTACACACCAATTAAAAACGCTTTTAGTTGCTGTTGCAGTTGGCGACAGTCGTCAATGTTTTCTACAGTCAAGTAGATTTTCAAATCGTCCGCATAGAAAATCAAATGGCAGTTATCGAGAACATGAGACACATCATTAAAGAACAACACGAACAACAACGGTCCTAAATTGCTTCCCTGGGGCACACCACATCGGGGAATGAACGGTGCAGATATGGCTGATCCTATTTTCACGAACAATTGACGACCAGTTATCGAAGATTGGTTCGCTCCATCAAAGGTAGGTTCGCTATCGTTGATGAAGCGAACCAATGCAACAACAATAGAGCAATACATCAATTGATCATCTGCCCACGGGAAAAATATATTGTTTTTGATAGAGATATTATGCAAATTTGAAATTGTGCCTTAATTTACCTTAAATCTATACTTGTAAGTAGCTTATGTGACTATGTGAATTAAATTAAGTAACTACTTATATCCTATTCTTAAACTACAGTTTAAATTAAATTATATCTAGCTAAAACAGTGAATTAAACTACGAATAAGGAATTTGAACTTCGGGTAGGTTAGAAAACCATTAAAATAATTTCTGCAATTAGATAACCTAAATTAAAATAATTGAATTTCTACAGAACAGGATTCTAATTAAATCTAGAGGCTAAAGCATACAGGATTGATTGTGTACCTTTTGAACGGTTGTTTTAATCGATTAATCGACGGATAAAAAAGCTGTCTAATTGCACTCTAAAATGTAAGTGAATCAAGTGAATTTATCGCAACCAATATTTATATTTCAAATAATTTTAGCTTTAAGCAATTACAATAAAGTTGCTATAAAGAGTAGTGCTCGTTTGTTGATCGCAACAATCAAGATTTGGCCCCGGGCGACTTTTTTTTGTTTCCAAACTTGAAAAAGTCACTCACCGGGCACAAATTTGAGACGAATGAGGCCTACTTTGCACACCTCGAGAAAACGTATTTTTCAGATGGATTAAATAAGTTAGAGCATCGCTGAGTCAAGTGTGTCGAGCTAAAAGGAGGTTATGTTGAGAAATAAATCGCCACTTTTCCAAAAATGTTGTTGCCCTCGTATATGCAGTATCAGTTCGTCCCATCACCCAGGAACTAGTTGCACTAGAATTTACCATCTCCCCTTCAAGACGGTATGACTTTCCTTACTTTTTTTGTCCATCAGACCATATTTCATTTGACGTAAGAACATCGGGGTTACTATGGTGTCTAACCACCATAGAAACATTTATTGTACCCTAAAACCTCCAAATGCCTAATTTGGTTTCATTTGCTTGTTTAATTCTCGAGTAATGCAGAAATTTGTGTTTCATTTGTATGGCAGCCCGCCCTAAGAGAGGGGGGAGGAGAATCTAACCACCTAGAATCATTTATTGCACCCTAAAACCTCCACCTTCATCCCATACTGAGCGAGAATGTTCGATCACTCTGTATGGAATGTCATAATTGGTCCTAGGTTCCATCCAATCATTGTTCATCTCTGAGGCTGGTCCAATGGGTAAAAGATTCAAGATGCTCAAGTGACCAGTTATGTGCCCGTCTAGTAGTTTGTTCCATCTTTCAAGCTTTAGGGCGCTTTTTCTAGCCTATAGTTGAACATATTGGTTCAAAGGTACCAGGTGAAGGATCCAATGCCTTTGAAGGAGTGCTTCGCACTGCTCCAGAAATTGCAACGCATGTTGCAATGTTTGTCTAGCTTTTTTGTAGCTACAGTCTCCTTAGTCTTTGGTCACCATACAAGTGAGGCATAGGTTATCCTAGGCCGCACAATTGCAGTGTAAATCCACATAACCATTTTTGGTTTAAGGCCCCATGTTCTTCCTATCATAGAGCATGCCCATAGAGCTGAGTTGGCCTTGCTGATTATTGAATCTAAGTGCGCGTTCCAGATTAATTTAGCATCTAAGATTACACCTAGATATTTCACTGAAGCGCTACTTTTCATTTCCTCTCCCCCAAGATGTAGAGACTGCAGATGCAGTTTTTTTTTCTTTTTGGGGAACGGAATAATTGTTTTTTTTTAAGGATTTATGCTCAGACCTTCGGTGATACACCAAGATTGTGTGATAAATGTGAAACATTTATTGTACCCTAAAACCTCCAAATGCCTAATTTGGTTTCATTTGCTTGTTTAATTCTCGAGTAATGCAGAAATTTGTGTTTCATTTGTATGGCAGCCCGCCCTAAGAGAGGGGGGAGGAGAATCTAACCACCTAGAATCATTTATTGCACCCTAAAACCTCCAGATGCCTAATTTGGTGGCATTTGCATGATTAATTCTCAAGTAATGTAGAGATATGTGTTTCATTTTCGTTTCATTTCATTTCCCCGGCCCCAAAACCCCTACATTCCAATTTTCATCTCGATCGGTTCAGTAGTTTCCGGGTTCATAAGAATCAGACAGACAGAAATTCATTTTTATCGAACAAATTCAAATATTTACTCCTATTCTGCATTTCGATCGATTCGAAATATTTCGAACGACTTGATTAAATTCCATTCTGTATTCCGTTCGAGTTGTTTTTGCATTTCGTTCGATCTGATCCCCTGTTGGGTGTGAACCACTGCGTCCATTATTTTGAACTATTGTGGTATACCCCTTTTTATACTACACTTCAAGCTTATCTTCTACTTATTGATGAAGGAGTAGACTAAAAGCTAAAGCGTGATAGGTGCCAATCAGGAATAATCTGTTTGATAAAATTTATAATCCTGATCGGCGCCGCAGACCAAATTTCCTTGGGCTCCAGAATAGCTTTATCAAGGTGTTGAAGTCTGCGTCTAGTTAGAGCTCCGCAGTTACAGAGCAAATGTTCCGAGGTTTTCGCTTTCGGCATTACAAAAGCGACATATATCATCTTGTGCTAAACCTATGTTCTTAAGATGGTATTTACTCGGGCAGTGTCCTGTTACAAGACCAGTGAATGCGTTTAAGTCTTTCTTATTAAGGCTTAGCAGCTGTTGAGTAATTTTAATACTCGGCGTAATAAATTTTTTCGCCTGTTTAAGTTTTGCAGCCATCCAATTGGCTGTCACTTCCCGGTCTTCCCATTTTTCAGCTCGCTTTTCAACACACAGTCGGAGAGTCCACAGAATGGTTCTGGACCAGTGAATGGTGAGTTTGAGCCGTTCCTGGCAAGTTCATCTGCTCGCTCGTTGCTCTCTATACCGCAATGGCCAGGAATCCAGTACAATTGTACCGAACTTATCTGACTTATTCGCCGTAAAAGGGAAATGCATTCCCAGAAACTTTTTGAAGAGCACTTGAAGGCATTTAGAGCTTTAAGTGCCGCTTGACTGTCAGAGAATATGCAGATGTTAGCATGTCTATACTTTCGTTTGAGGCAGACATTTAGACATTCTATTATTGCAGCTATTTCTGTCTGAAAAACTGTTGGCCAGTTTCCCATAGCCACAGAGATTTTTGTTTTGGGACCATACACTCCAGCACCTGTTCTGATTCTTATTTTCGACCCATCAGTGTAGAACACGATTGAATCATTACGATCGTTGGGACCACCTTCATCCCATACTGAACGAGGATGTTCGATCACTCTGTATGGAATGTCATAATTGGTCCTAGGTTCCATCCAATCATTGTTCATCTCTGAGGCTGGTTCAATGGGTAAAAGATTCAAGATGCTCAAGTGACCAGTTATGTGCCCGTCTAGTAGTTTGTTCCATCTTTCAAGCTTTAGGGCGCTTTTTCTAGCCTCTAGTTGAACATATTGGTTCAAAGGTACCAGGTGAAGGATCCAATGCCTTTGAAGGAGTGCTTCGCACTGCTCCAGAAATTGCAACGCATGTTGCAATGTTTGTCTAGCTTTTTTGTAGCTACAGTCTCCTTAGTCTTTGGTCACCATACAAGTGAGGCATAGGTTATCCTAGGCCGCACAATTGCAGTGTAAATTCACATAACCATTTTTGGTTTAAGGCCCCATGTTCTTCCTATCATTTTAGAGCATGCCCATAGAGCTGAGTTGGCCTTGCTGATTATTGAATCTAAGTGCGCGTTCCAGATTAATTTAGCATCTAAGATTACACCTAGATATTTCACTGAAGCGCTGCTTTTTATTTCCTCTCCCCCAAGATGTAGAGACTGCAGATGCAGTTTTTTTTTGAGGGAACGGAATAATTGTTTTTTTTTAAGGATTTATGCTCAGACCTTCGGTGATACACCAAGATTGTGTAAAGTTTAAGGCCATCTGCATTCTGCTCGATAACACTTGTCAAACTTGCCTCGTACCATTATGACTAGATTATCGGCAAAGCTCACAACTTCGAATCCTTTTACCTCTAAACTTATCAGGAGGTCGGCAACTACAAGAGATCAAAGGAGGGGTGAAAAAACCCCTACTTGTGGGCAACCTTTCGTTGCAATCACATATGATGACGACCCGCCCAGCTCCGAGGTGATTCGTCTATGTGTGAGCATGCCCTGGATCCATTTGACTATGCAGTCATCGAAGTGTCTTTTTCTCATCGCTTGTGCCATTGATAGATAACAGGCATTATCAAAGGCACCTTCGATGTCAAGAAACGCGCATAGAGCGATTACTTTTGACAAGAGAGATTTTTAAATTTTTTTACAAGCGTGTGTAGCGCTGGTACTGTGGATTTGTCTGATTGGTAGGCAAACTGGTATTTAGATAATGAGCATTTGGACATGAATACAGACTTTATGTATTCATACAATACTTTTTCCATAGTTTTCAACAGTATTGATGATAAACTAATTGGTCTTTGGGCATTTTTGTCACGATTCCACGCTTTTGGAATGAAAACTACTTTAACAAGTCTCCATATCGAAGGAATGTGCTCTGGTATCAGACTTGCCTTAAAAATCTCGATTAGAGGTGGAATTAGTTTTGATTCTCCATTTTGAATCAGGGCTGAAAAAATTCCATCTGCACCTGCAGATTTGTATGGTAGAAGGGATCTCACCGCGTTAACTACTCTGGCTCTTGTGAAGACTAACCCAGCAACTATAGGAGAAGTGTGTAATACGCACCCCCTAAGCGAGAATGGATTTATCTTGATCGTGCTCTTAAAATTTAAGGTAACAATTACGTCAGTACGTAGATTAGTTAACCCTCAGTAATCTGTAATCGTTCTGTATTTTAGATACTGAATAACAAAAGTACAACGAATTTTATGTTGTAAGGCGCCCAAATTCTAAATTTCCAATCATACGGTGTTAAATGGCCCAGCAGAAGTATAATATGCCCATGAGTTGTTTCTCTCAGAGACTATAAAGCTCAGAGAAACAGCTTGTATGAATGAGAGATGCCATCAATCTATTCATTTTATGCCCACCAGCGAAGAGAAGAAACCGTTCCTCCGGTGAGCGTGTTCTCCCAGTATTCGTGCGTTAATTCTCCAGTCCGCGCTCTTGTTTTCCTGCATTCTCTGAGCACATAATATAGATGCCAGATGTGAAGACATGTTTTCGTTTTGAAGACATTTAATTTTGTGAAAACATACTGAGGTCATTTCAAAGTATTTGAAAATAATTTTATTGAACATGATTTAGAAATATCGTGATGGTTTGCTCATTTTTGTTCATTACGATTACATTTGAAGACATTTATTCGTGTCATGCAGAGATATTTGAAAAAAATCATCTGGCATCCCTCACATACAAGCTATTTCGCTCGTGAGAATGTTTACGACCGAAAGCGAGCAAATTGCCCCGATCGAAGGTATGCCATACTACCCGATGGTGAGCTGATGCGGAAAATATCAAATTGAGAAGGAAATGAATCCATTCTTACCATTTTCTTCATCTGAGATATTCACTGGGAACTCGACTCAATAAATATGACCCACAGTTATCGCCTCTGAATCGGTTTCAAGCAACGAAAACCTTATAGAAATGATGTAGAAAATTACATCGAAAATTGTTTCCAAAGAAAATAATTTTTCTTATTTTTTAAAGCATGTTATAAATGTAAAACTTGCATGGTAGGATTCTATCATTGACTTGCACGATTGCCTATATCCATTGCATTTCTATTCTATCTGGTTTACGAGAAAATCAGGCGGGTCAAATTGTCCGACAGGCGCGTTTTAGACACATCTCCTCTATGTTAGCGACATCCTTTGCACTTTCAGGTCTTGTGGGGTGCCATCGAGATCATTTTGTGTCGCCATTATAGCCAGGATTTGTTTTCGAGTGGACAGATGTAGATCCCGGAAATTGAGTCTGAGCAACGGTTGAAGAACTTTCAATGCTTTCGCAGTTATTGTCTTTATTGTCTTTATTATTATTTATTCATCATTTGACATCAAGGTCTTTATGAAACATACTACATAAATTAAAATGGACACGCGGAAAATAAATGTTGACGAAATGTACAAGTAGACACATAAAAATCAAACAAATTGTATGCTACATGAAGACGTCTACAAACAAAATTAATTGGATCGTGTGAGCCATATCGGGTATTCCTGCGTGTAGCTTGGATAATTTGCCTAGATCGCAGAACTCGTTCAGGTGCATATATGCGCATGCGACCCAGTAGCTCAGAACTGTCAATTTCAGCCCGTAGGATCTTTGCTCCGAATACAGCTTGATTGATAGCACGCCGAATTTGAAGGGGTTCAATATGCAACAGCGCGCATCGATCCTCATAAGGTGGGAGATTCATCGGGTCACGCCAAGGCAGGTTATTCAGTGCCCGCCTCACAAATCTCCTTTGCACGGACTCAATTCTCGCAATCCACACTGCTTCAAATGGACACCAAACGACAGATGCATATTCCAGAATTGGCCTGACTAGCGAACAGTAGAGAGCACGCAAACACAAGGGATCAACAAAACCTTCGGCGACTTTTAAGGTAAACCCTAATTGACGATTGGCTTTATCAATTATAGCTGTGTATTGCAGTTTGAAAGAGAGTCGATAATCCAATAACAATCCAAGATCCTTAACTTTCTCGATGCGTTCAAGTAGTTCTCCACGAATGGTGTAGTTGTATATGATAGGCCTTTTACATCTCCGGAAGGTTATAATCGAACATTTAGCGACACTCACTTCGAGAAAGTTTATAGTGCACCAATACACAAAACGATCCAAGAGCTCCTGCAGCTCTCTGAAGTCAGCTTCATTTTGAACAATTAGAAAAATTCTAAGATCGTCTGCATAAATCAGTAGCCCACCGTTTCGCAGAGGAGTTACCACATAATTGAAGTACAGTGTGAACAGCAATGGACCTAGATTACTGCCTTGTGGTACACCAGAACGTGGCGAGAAAAGCGCCGATTCACAGGATCCAGTTTTGACGCAAAGTTGCCTGTTGCGCAGATACGAATGAAGCCAGTTGCACATTCTCTCCGAAACTCCGAGTCGAAATAGTTTAGCCAGTAGGATTTCGTGATTTACGGTGTCGAAAGCAGCTTCGATATCCGTGTACACTGCATCCACCTGTAATCCGTCGTCCATCGCACCGATGCAAGTCGAAGTGAATTCGCAAAGATTACTCTCTACTGATCGCTTTGGATAAAATCCGTGCTGGAAAGCACTAATGTAGCTTCTGCATGAACTAAACAAGACAGCATTCACAATAGATTCTAGACATTTTGATCCCGCCGACAACGATGTTATGCCACGGTAGTTCGAGATGTCGGTTTTGTCGCCCTTATATATGTCGTGTTATATACCCAGGATTTTCATTTGGATCGTCTCAGTTCTCTGCTGTACTCAGTTAGAGCCGTTTTATATTGAGACCAGTCCGAAGTAATTTTTGCTCTGTTGAACAGTTTCCGCGCTGTTTTGCGAAGCTGTTCACGTCTTTTATTCCACCAAGGAACATTTCTTGTCGAAGAAACTTTTCTTAGTGGGTAATTGTTGTTCTAGACAGAGACTATCGTTTCGTTTAATTCTTTTGAAGCTGATTCAAGCTGCTAAATCGACCGTATTCTTGAGTTTAGAGTTTTTGACTCGAGTTCAAGGGAATACCGATCCCAGTTGTTTTTTTTGGGATCTCGGTATTCTCGCTGAACTGTCATGCCACCATCCCATTCAAAAATAATGTGTCTATGATCAGACAAAAACGCCTCTTCGGAAACGTGCCAGATATGAATCTTGTCCGGGCTACACAGCGTTAGGTCAAAGACTTCTTGTCTGATTGCGTTTATGAATGTTGGTTCATTTCCTTTGTTAGCAATATCTATGTTGTTTGACGAGAGAAACTCTAAAAGACACTCACCTCGGTAGTTAATGTCGATCTGATTCTCTTCGAACATTAAATGGGCAAAACGTTCGAAATAGGGAAAGCGAAATTAGTACTCGAACGACATAATGGTTTCGAACGAAACAATGGTTTCTAACGAAATGTAAATCCGTTGGAATACAGAATAGGGTTGATTATTCGTCGATATATTCGTCGTTGGATTCATACGTGCAAAAGCAAAATACAAATGTTTGATTTCCGTATAGTTATTCGTTAAATACAACAGTCACACACTTGTGAAAGAAGTGCACTTGTGGAAGAATTGTAAACTGCAAACTATAAACTAATCAGTGACTTATGGCTATGTTCTACAGTTACAGTTTCGGAGATATATTTTTTTATAATATTGAGCTGAAGAATATCGTCAAGAAAACAAGTCGTAGGAAGTTCCTTTAAACCCTTCTATATCATCTTTATATGCCCCATCAAAAAGGCATTAATTCTCAGTTTACCAAGAACTCAGAGACAAAGAATATTAGAAGTATACAAATTTTATATTCCAGAACCATTATCATATGGTAACATACATTTTCATTTTCGAAAAAAGACCCGAAAACACACTACAACTGCATGAAATGTAAAAAATATGTTTGTCTCGAGCATGCAGTTATGGTATGTTCTGATTCTTACACCAATGAAACCACAATCGATTGAAACGTTTTTATGTTATTTTATAGCTCTTTATACTTTCATGAATTATATTCAGTTGCTTACTTTCAATTAATAACAGGAAAATATTCGAATTCCGTTATCTGTGTTGGGGTATCAAAAATTACTCTGTTTTGAGGAGAAGATGACTATTAGAACTGAATGAAGACGAAGAAAACATATTTTCGTTTTTCCATTTAATCAAACTCTCCTCTTCAAAAATACAAATAAGGCTTTAAAAGTACACAATAGCAATGTTACAGAGATGTTCAACTTTCGGTCTGTGACACCGTGCGCAAATACGAGTACCTACTTCACCTATTCATTGAACCGTTTGAGTGAGTTGCATCTCTTTTTGACGATCATTCAGTTGACATCTATCATGAAAGTAAGCAATGGTCCGCGTCCTATAAAAACCATATTTTATTAAGGTAACTCTAAAAAGTAATCTGTTATTCCACAGTTTGCAAATGATTGAATATGAGAGTACCACATCTGGAAATTTTCTCTAATCCGACAAAGAACAGCGAGAGAGACTTATCGTGCGGAGTACATTGGAGGCTTTGAAGGCAAAGGCCATGGATGCTGTCCAAAACCGGTTACTTACCGGTTCAACGGATCTAAAAGCCGGACGAGATTCGACGAGTTTGGTTTCTGTAATTGATTTTTAGAGTACTATTGATGAATTCATGTAACACCTAGAGAATTCGAAGTTCACCGATCATTTGAAGAACCCTACACTCGAGCAGAGTGAATAACAGAGGATTCCATTGTGCATCCTCTACGTGGGTAGAGTATAAGAGTCGATTGAAGATGGTAAACCTTTTGAATGTTTATGAAGGATCTCTTAGACAAAGCGTTAGAATAAGCGTTCGAGATGTTGACGAATCGTTCTTGAAGAAGGAAGGAACCGGAAACTAGAAAATTTATCTACTCGACAGAATAATTCGGCTAGATTACTGTTAAGCTGCAGTATAATTCTGACAAGAAGCCACAAACCCCGTCCCCCAGATGCACCATTTAATGAAAAAGGAATCAAGCTGCTCTGTCTGCCAAAAACTCATACATTTCGGTCACAACCACTAAGGAAACCGCAATGAGGACCTGGAATACAAATGAAATGAAATCGTGAAGCATAGATTCTATATGGCTCTGAAACACCTAAGGTATCTGGAGACACTATTGAACGGGATTCCAGAAGTTCGTGATATCTCGCAAAAACAGATCGAAGAATACATATTGAAGGGTTAGGCTCACAAAACCACCGATTCTGTGGAGTCAATTGGATCACTCACCGAGCTCGAAATGTGCCTCATCGCTGAAGAAAATTTGATGCGAAAATTCAGCATTTTGCTGCTGTTGTTCGTTCACCCAATCGACGTATGCCCGACGCATTCCATGGTCACCACGCTCTAATTTTTGTACCAGTTGGACTTTATATGGATGTAGGTGCAAGTCCAAATGCAAAATTCGCCACAATGATGTGTTTGACAAGCCCAATTGCTGAGCACGCCGTGGAATCGAAACATTCGGGTCATCCTCCACACTGGCAGCAACAGCAGCAATATTTTCGGCCGAACGCACATTACGATGATGCACAGGTTTTACAATATCCGCTACGGATCCAGTTTGTTCGAATTTACGCACTACATTAGCGATTGTGTACTCTGTAGGCCGTCCATGACGACCAAAATCCGTCCGTAATGCTCGAAAAACATTTGCCGGTTTTTCATCATTTTTATAGTATAATTTAACAAAATTAACACGTTGTGCGATGCTAAAACGATCTATATTGTAAAATGGCAGACATTCAACTAACGATATGACGCTTTGGTTGACAGCTATGTCAAACGGTTGTCAGCGCAGGGCTGTATACTTTCGGAAGCCCGAAATGGAAAACCCTGTATATTGTGCTCAATATTAGGCTGTCAAAAAAGTCCTGCGGTATTTCCGCGAGGTGTCGTTGTAAGCGCGTAGTTCTAGTTGTATTCATTGTATCAAGTCATACTATAGCTTGTTGAAAAGGTATTTTTACGCGCTATAATATAGTCCTTGACGGTGTTTTGTTTGGTTAAGTCGTTCGTGAGTTATAGTGTCGCAAATATGGAGCAAAATAAAAAGAAGCAAACAATGGCAAAAATGCATCTCAAGCTGCCAATAAAATTTGTGCAGTTTATGGACCCGATACAGTTTCCATTTCCACCGCACAACGATGGTTTCAACGTTTTCGTTCTGGTGTAGAGGTCGTCGAAGACGCGCCACGCTCCGGAAGGCCTGTCGTCGAAAATTGCGACAAAATCGCTGAATTAGCCGAGAAAGACCGACATAGTAGCAGCCGTAGCATCGGCCAAGAGCTGGGGATAAGTCATCAAACCGTTATTAACCATTTGAAGAAGCTTGGATTCACAAAGAAGCTCGATGTATGGGTGCCACACACGTTGACGCAAAAAAACATCTTTGACCGTATCGACGCATGTGAATCGCTGCTGAATCGCAACAAAATTGACCCGTTTCTGAAGCGGATGGTGACTGGCGATGAAAAGTGGGTCACTTACGACAACGTGAAGCGCAAACGGTCGTGGTCGAAGCCCGCTGAAGCGGCTCAGACGGTGGCCAAGCCCTCATTAACGGCCAGGAAGGTTCTGCTGTGTGTTTGGTGGGATTGTCAAGGAATAATCTATTATGAGCTGCTTCCCTATGGCCAAACGCTCAATTCGGATCTGTACTGCCAACAACTGGACCGCTTGAAGGTAGCACTCATGAAGAAGAGGCCATTTTTGATAAACAGAGGCCGCATTGTCTTCCATCAGGACAACGCCAGGCCACACACTTCTTTGGTGACGCGCCAGAAGCTCCGGGAGCTCGGATGGGAGGTTCTTTTGCATCCGCCGTATAGTCCGGACCTTGCACCAAGTGACTACCTCCTGTTTTTGTCCATGGCGAACGAGCTAGGTAGTCAGAAGATAGCTCAAAAGAGGCCTGTGAAAATTGGCTATCCGAGTTTTTTGTCAATAAGGAAGCGAGCTTCTATAACAGGGGTATTATGAAGTTGGCATCTCGTTGGGAACAAGTCATCGAACAAAACGGCGCGTATTTGACTTAAAACAGATGATTGTAACTAATTTTATGAACAAATGAAAATTCAAAAAAAATACCGCAGGACTTTTTTGACAGCCTAATATATAAACCAATTTCTACAAGACCATTTCAATATTCATAAGTATTATCAATGAAAAATTCCAAACGATCGGATGATTATGTCGCCAAACTATTTACCAAATTCCGCAGAACGGATTTCTCGATATTTTTCCATATCTTCGAAATTGCGACCTTGAGTTCTTCAATCGTGGTGTACCGCTTTCCCTTAGTGTAGATTCTGCGTACAAGATTCCTCCGTAGATTTTCAACAGGGTTCAGGTCTGGAGAGCGAGCCGTCCAGTCCAAAAAATTAAGTTTTTGGTCCTTAATCCATTGCTTAGTTTGCCTGCTGAGATGAATATGATATGATATGTGAATTTTTTATGACTTTCACGAAAATTCCTGGTTGAAAAATACTCTTCCTTCTTCCGTAAATCACTCCAGTACCCGTTGAAACCATCAGAACCATCCTAATTGAACTTGTCTTCGTCAGTGAAGATAACCTATACATTGAAGAATTTTTCGTTATGATATATAGCAAAATGTATTCTGTTGGAAACATTCTTTGTCACAACATACCATATCCTACTGTCGGTTCATGTGAGCTTTGGCAAAACTCAAACGTCTTCCGATGTGAGATGGTGTAAGATGAGGAGCTTTAACCTTATAAACCCTCTTTATGTGAGGACTTTCTACCAAAACTTAACGAATTGTCAACCGAGTAACATTTAAATAGAAATATTGTTTCATTTGCATAAGCGATTTTGAGGTATTCGAATTCGTCAAATAATTGAGCAATACTTGATGGGATCGTCCAATCCGACGAGTAATTTCTCTGATACCAACATTTTCTTGGTGAAATGCATCGATTTGTCTTTCTTTTCTCTCCGTTAGCACTTTTCCCTTTGGCATTTTCCAGATTCGTTGATCAAAACAACTAAAACAACGGAAAAATGTAACTACTTCTTATAGAAACTTGACCATTGAAAAATACAAAACCTTTGGTTTACGCTCAGCGCTTGCACACACACATATGAAATCATGCAGTGTATGGTAGTTACCAATACCAATACACTAGAATATAAGTTGAAGCATTGTTTGTTTACCATGGCATGAAGCAGCCAGATTATCACCTGGTCTTATAGAAGTTGGAAAGAGTGTATGTACCGATGGTTGAAAAGATTCCTATGGATGTGTTGAGCAGAGGCTACTGTATTAGGAGCTTGATGAATAGGAGCGAATCGAGAATTATTTATATATAGAGAGGAAAAGGCGCACTGACCCGAACGCTATTGTATCATGGGTGTACTCAATATGTGGTAGACCACGCATATCAGCTCAGACAGTCGAAGGGATCATGGACCGGACTATATTAAGGGAACACTGGCAGAACACTGATACATAATGAATTTTTTTTATGTGGTGTCTGAAGCGGAAACTGGAGTGGGGATAGCTCATTCAGAATTCTCGTAAACTATCTTTTTATAGGATTGTTATATCGAGTATTTCTGAATGTGGCAGATCTCTCTATGATGTGCTAAGTAGACAATTTTAGATATTGGGTTCGATTCCCAATCTGTGAAGGATCTTCCCGGGATGGAAATTTGCTTGACATGCCTTGAAAAAACTTTGGGCCTGAAGTTGGGATTATCATTATGATAATGTCGATACGGATAGGACCATTGTTTTTCTTTTACAGTTTTTGCCTATTTATTATGTTCGATTAATAGAATTTCATGCCTGCAAGAGAGTCAGTTCGCTTTGATTTTTGTTTTATAATAGTGATACACCAATTTGATAAATCGGCCAGTGCAAACCTTTGTAGGGGTATGAGGTGGGTCATCATCATCATCATCAAGTATAAAGGTATCAATATCAAGGAGAAGAGTGTAGGCCGGAAAACAGCAATGGAATGCGGGAATGCGGAAGAAGAAGAATAAGAAAAAGAAGAAGAAAAGGAAGAAGAATAAGAAAAGGAAAAAGAAGAAGAAAAGGAAGAAGAAAAATAAGTTGAAAAATATGAAGAATAAGAATAAGAAGAAGAAGAAAAAGAAGAAGAAGAAGAAGGTGAATGCGTAGCAAACATCATTCGTAGACATTTTAATATTTCAAGGAAGAGAATATCAGTCCACTTCGATCAGAGGACAAAGAGGTATTAATGCTCGAAACTTTAAACCTTCAGCGTAAGGCTCTCGTTTTCGTTTTGAAACTTACACCCCAATACAGAAATGAAAGACGCTCTCCTACGTCAAAACGGTTGACTATTGTGTAAACGCTTTTAGAAAGCATCTGTCGTAATCAAAAATGGTCCATATATACAAGGTTTCGAAAAATTTGAAGAAAGTTGGGGCAATGGACGGCTGATTTTGGCGTGGAATATTTCTTTATCTAAAAGTTGGTTTGTAAGAGTAAGAGTTAGGGATCAGTGTAAAAAAACCACACTATCTAGACATTTTCTTGCTAGAATGCCTCAAATTGTTTTTGTGATAATGAATAGCATTCAGAATATTGAGAAGGGGCTGTCATCGAAGGGTTAAAACAACTGGGATTTATTCAATATTCATTTTAGAAGCCTTTCATCAGTTTTATTCTCGTGTATTTTTTATAACACCAGTGGTTGTACATGCTCTTCATAATAATGCTATTATGTCATCATTAATAAAATGCATCAACGCTCAGATGATGTTGGTTAATTTACCGCTAACAGTGTGAATGTGTATTTTGCATATTTTTCTTGTAGCTGTTCAGATATATTGATCTGTAGTAAACTTTTGGAGTGAGAATCAGTTTAATAGCAAACCTATTTCAATATATGGCAACTTCTGTTTTGTATGTGGATTTTTTCTCTCTCTCTATATCCTTATCTCGGAACCGTCTTTTTCTTGTGTTCGTTACGTTTTAAAATACTTGTGATTTCTGATATATTTCTATTAGTCACTCTCTACATACTCTGGTTATATTTCTGCTACTTTTGGGGGATACTTTGTTTTAGGGTGTCATATAGCATGATTTGCTCTCTTTATTTGGTCCTTTTACCACGTGTGTTGAACAATCTTTCCCAGCTTTTACCGTTCGTTCTACAATCCTACCTTATGACTGACGAGGGTCATTTTTCACGTCACTACTGATCAGGAATACTTACTAAGCAAGGGCCCCTAAAGTCGTGTGCTTGATAGTTATTTATTTCAATTTTGCTCTCTTACGTAGGGTTTCTAAGTTATAAAAATGATTATCATGTGTTCACTCAGTTCACCTCGCTCGACCCATCTCAAAACAATACCATATAGCCATAATAGTCAAACACTGGTTGGTTGATCGTGATTCATATGTATATTCGTTTTTTGTTCACACTTTATACATTTTTTTATTATCATTATTAGCTTCAGCTTTCGCTTTCAACAAGTCCTCAATCAGTTCGCATGAAATTAAATTTCATTGCAGCAATAAAGTTTCAATTATCTTCAATTGATATAGGTGGAATGTACACATATCCATTTGCAGTATTGCACGTCCCATTTTTTTTTGCATTCTATTATATATAAATAGAAATAATTTAAACAGGCATTTCATTGAAATTTAAGTTGTGTAATTGAAATGTGATTGCACTTGTCTTCAAACGTGTGTTTAATTTTGCTCCGTTCCTTGTCAAGGGACAGTGATATGATTTTTCTTTTTCGTTAATAACCTCTGCTTTCTTTTTTTTCTGCTGATTTCTGATGTTTAGAGAATTGATTGTTTTGTCGAACCAAAAGGTGGCAGTGGATATTTAAATAAATAAACTCTCTTTTCGAAGCTATTTACAATTTCGTGTGGTTTCCTGAATCCATGGTCGGTTATCATATCAAAAACAGAGACGCACGGCTTTGTAAAAATCAGTTCTATAGGTTTACAATTAGGCGGTATTGCCTCGTGTTTAAAAGAATTTCTTCTATCCATTATTTACAGTGAGCCTCGTTCAATTTCGATTCGCATAAATTTAAGCTAACTATTCAATGTTTCAGTTCCAATTTTGGGTAAAAACTAATCACATAGTTTCTAGTCAGATTTTAATATCTAATGTAGGTGTATATGTTAGCTAGTTGTAGGTCCAATTGTTTGAAACTGACTATTGAAGGAACCCTCAAACTTTTCCAGACAAAGTCTTTCCCGCATTTTTTTTACAAAACAGAAAAAGATTCCATTTAATTTTCTTCTAGGTGAGTGTCATTTTGCTTCTGTTACACTTTTATCATATTTACATGTACTTATCGGCTAATGGTAAATCCAGCGGAATGGAAACTAATTTTAAGCACTAACGTTTGCAAGGAGTTCAACTTCTACGACCACTTACCGTTTCTCTACATACAGATGGAGAGCTCAATAGGGCCAATGTAAGGAAACCAAAAAGCAGTGATTAAAAAGATGGCAATATTCTTACGTGTTCCATATATATGTTTCTATAAAGCGATTGTGCCACCAGGTTACGATGGACTTGTGTTTATTATTTCGTTTAAAGGCACGAGGAAAATTTGGAATATGTTCGTTTGAGAATTGTCGACATTGGTAGTTGGAAGGTAGTGTTCCAACGGTTTGGATAGAATGTGTTTAAACAAATAAAATCTGTGGTGAAATTTCGGCGGAAAATTGAGTGTGAAAAGAATTGAGATTCGTTCACATGCAGGATCGTAAGTCTTAGAGAGTTCGAAAATTCAATGTTGATTAGTGGATGGCGCAATTGACCGATTAACGACTAGAAGCTCATGTTGTTTTCATATTTGTTCAATCATGTATGTACGAGAAGATGCTAAATTCATCTGGAATTCGAATTCTAGTTAAAGCATCGGCGTTAAGTATCCAAATGGCCGAAGAGTGATGACCCAGTAGTGAAGGCGTTGTGTTAACCCGCAAAGTTTACAGTAAGTAGAACCTTGTCTACCAGCGCTAGTATCTTTTGGGGGTTATCCCTAGTTAGGACATGTCTCTTAACTCTCCAAGCTATATTTGGAGCTTCGATATCCCAATCTTGAGAAGAGCGGCGACTCAAGCGCAATTGGCAAGGCAGCAATGGACAAAACTGAGAATTTTTTACATAATATACCCAAAAATCAAAGAACTGGGGTGTAAGTTCAAAGTTTCGAAAACAAAAGCGTTACGCCGGAGAACGAAATTTTGAGCGTTAATAGCTCTTTAACAACTGAACGAAATGTTATGATTAACACTTAGTTCGAAAGATAAAATGTTTACGCGTTATGTGCTTGTTACTTTTTGATCCAAAAACTTGTTTCAATAGCCCTAAAATTGCTTTCAAAACAGGCTATTGAAATCACACTAATCGGTATATAAGCGAGTGCCGCTCGGAAATCCACTCAGTTCCCTTAGAGGCGAATGAACTGAAAAGTTTAAACCCTCCTAAAGTCAAAAAGAAGAAGAAGAAATCCACTCAGTTATGATTGCGCAACGATTGAGGTAAGATCGCTGCAATGGATGATTGTTTCCCTAACACAGACTTCAAAATCATGAAGCCTGGCGAAATCGACGTTGCAAAATAAATGCGAACTGCGGGTACTTTTATACTCGCTTGCGTTTCTGGAAATCGGAATGTTTCTCTAACACAGACTTCAAAACCATGGAGCTCGTGGAAATCGGTATAGCAAATTAGATGCAAGCAGCGGAAATTTTTGTACTCGTTTGCGTTTTTGCAAATTGGAATGATTCCCTAACACAGATTTCAAAACCATGAAGCTTGGGGAAATCGACATTGCAAAATAGATGCGAACTGTGGGTACTTTCATACTCGCTTGCGTTTTTGCACATTGCACAATGGTCTAGGAGATGTATTTAAGTGGAAATTAGCATTTAGAGCTCGATAGTTATTCTCTAGACAAAAACTGTCTTCGACAAAGTTGTTAAATATGATAGACCGCTCATTTTTATGTTATCAAAAATAGGGTGACCAAAATTGTCGATGAAATAAAATATGTAACTTGCGATGTAGAACTTGTCAATATCTTAACTTTACTCAAAGTTATTGATATTTTTCCCCAAAAACACGCTATTTTCATTTGTTTGTCATTCTTTCTGGGGCAAACATAAAAAATGTTTGTTGACGGAATCTGAAAGAACAAATTTCACTCTATATAATATGTGATTTTCAAAACTATGTTATTTTGTGTGTTAGAGTAAATTAAAAATGAAGCCATGAGTTTTTGGGTAAAAAAACCTCGATAACTTTGAGTAGATTTACGAGTTCTGCATCGCAAAATATTGGTATTGATAAGCTCAAAAAGTCAAACGAAAACAGTGTTGATGTAGAATTTGAAATATAGAAGTTAAATTAAAAAAACCGTTTTTTTATGGTTACCCTAATGCAACTTAGATAGAAAGTGTCAAAAACAACTTTGTGGGGTATAGTTGTTTTTAGACAAAACTGTCTTCAACAAAGTTATTACATACGATAGAGTGCTCATTTTTATGTTTTCAAAAATAGGGTAATAAAATTTTCGATGAAATAAAAAATCTAACTTTCTTTATAGAGATAAACATAGTTCGACAATGTTATAGCCCCAGTTATTTCAAACAACTTCGTAGAACAAAGCCTTTTTCTATCTTTTAATAAAATCGATTTAGCGCTTTTTTTCTAAGTTGCTAGGGTGACCATGGTTTTTTGCTTTCACTTTTATATTTCAAATTATACATCAAAACTGTCTTCGTTTGACTTTCAGAGCTTATCAATACCAATATTTTACGATGCAGAACTTGTCAATATCTCAATCCTACTTAAAGTTATTGATGTTTTTCTACCCAAAAACTCATGATTTCAATTTGAATTTACTCAAACATAAAAAATAACACAGTGTTGAAAATCACACATCATGTAGAGTGAAATATGCTCTTTCAAATGCCGTCAATAAACATTGTTTATGTTTGCCCCAGAAAGAATGACAAACAATTGAAGAGAGCGTATTTGGGAAGAAATATCAATAATTTTGAGTTAAGTTGGTATATTGACAAGTTCTGCATCGCAAAATGTTTGTATTAGCAAGTCTAAAAGTCTTCCGAGGACAGTTTGTATGTAGAATTTGAAATATAAAAGTAAGAGCAAAAAACAGGAAGTAGGTTATATCTGTGGTATAACCGCAAGGGTGACGTAGGACTATCGTTGATTCAGTGATCATTTGTTTTTAGTTGCATCTGAATCAATTCTGAATGAATAAATAAATGAATATTTGGGGGACTTCGAAAACGAGAGCGTTACGTTGAAGGCACAATATTTAGCAAAAAAAGCAATCACACGAAAGTTGTATAGTGCATAATACATTGCTTGTATTGTGATATGATTTGTATTACATTTCCAATAGACAAAATATCTGTTGCATCAAATTAGTCTACATTATTTGTGCGTTCGCTCATCCTTTCTCAGAACACCCATTTCTCTTTTGAGAAATTGTTGGGTAAACATCCCGAAAGGCGTGGTCTTACGTTGATCGCACTTGATTGAAAAATCACAAAACCAAATGTATTTGGTCGCAGTGTTATATGGATAGAAAACATCAAAATAAACTCTTTCGCTTGAATGTTTTTTTTTCAATTCCCAGGGGAACTGGCAGATTATTTTTCAACAACGATAACGTCCTTCCAGATTCTCTTCGATACTCGAAGCCCACCAATGGTTAATGCTAACTCGATAACCACCAGTTCATTGCACTTGATTTAAAAATCACAAAAGCAAATGTATTTGGTCGCAGTGTTATATGGTTAGAAAACATAAGGTCAGGTCAGGTCAGGTCAGGTCAGGTCAGGTCAGGTCAGGTCAGGTCAGGTCAGGTCAGGTCAGGTCAGGTCAGGTCAGGTCAGGTCAGGTCAGGTCAGGTCAGGTCAGGTCAGGTCAGGTCAGGTCAGGTCAGGTCAGGTCAGGTCAGGTCAGGTCAGGTCAGGTCAGGTCAGGTCAGGTCAGGTCAGGTCAGGTCAGGTCAGGTCAGGTCAGGTCAGGTCAGGTCAGGTCAGGTCAGGTCAGGTCAGGTCAGGTCAGGTCAGGTCAGGTCAGGTCAGGTCAGGTCAGGTCAGGTCAGGTCAGGTCAGGTCAGGTCAGGTCAGGTCAGGTCAGGTCAGGTCAGGTCAGGTCAGGTCAGGTCAGGTCAGGTCAGGTCAGGTCAGGTCAGGTCAGGTCAGGTCAGGTCAGGTCAGGTCAGGTCAGGTCAGGTCAGGTCAGGTCAGGTCAGGTCAGGTCAGGTCAGGTCAGGTCAGGTCAGGTCAGGTCAGGTCAGGTCAGGTCAGGTCAGGTCAGGTCAGGTCAGGTCAGGTCAGGTCAGGTCAGGTCAGGTCAGGTCAGGTCAGGTCAGGTCAGGTCAGGTCAGGTCAGGTCAGGTCAGGTCAGGTCAGGTCAGGTCAGGTCAGGTCAGGTCAGGTCAGGTCAGGTCAGGTCAGGTCAGGTCAGGTCAGGTCAGGTCAGGTCAGGTCAGGTCAGGTCAGGTCAGGTCAGGTCAGGTCAGGTCAGGTCAGGTCAGGTCAGGTCAGGTCAGGTCAGGTCAGGTCAGGTCAGGTCAGGTCAGGTCAGGTCAGGTCAGGTCAGGTCAGGTCAGGTCAGGTCAGGTCAGGTCAGGTCAGGTCAGGTCAGGTCAGGTCAGGTCAGGTCAGGTCAGGTCAGGTCAGGTCAGGTCAGGTCAGGTCAGGTCAGGTCAGGTCAGGTCAGGTCAGGTCAGGTCAGGTCAGGTCAGGTCAGGTCAGGTCAGGTCAGGTCAGGTCAGGTCAGGTCAGGTCAGGTCAGGTCAGGTCAGGTCAGGTCAGGTCAGGTCAGGTCAGGTCAGGTCAGGTCAGGTCAGGTCAGGTCAGGTCAGGTCAGGTCAGGTCAGGTCAGGTCAGGTCAGGTCAGGTCAGGTCAGGTCAGGTCAGGTCAGGTAATAAGCGCACCAGCGCTTTCATGATGAACGAAGTCAGCTTCACCAGAACAGCGACAACATGCTCCAATCGCTGTTCAATTATAACTGAGTGGATTTCCGAGCGGCGCTCGCTTATATACCGATTGGTGATTTCAATAGCCTGTTTTGAAAGCAATTTCAAGGCAATTGAAACAAGTTTTTGGATGAAAAAGTAACAAGTATATACCGCGTAGACATTTTATCTTTCGAATGAAGTGTTTATCATACCATTTCGGTCAGTTGTTTAAGAGCTATTGACGCTCAAAATCTCGGTCTCCGGCGTAACGCTTTCGTTTTCGAAACTTTGATTTTACACCCCGGTATAGAAATCAAAGACGTAGTTTTACGTCAAAAACAGTTTTTTTTCATGGTGACCCTAACGTAACTTAGAAAAAGGCGCTATATCAGTTATTTCAAGGGATAGAAAAAAAACTTTGTTCTACAAAGATGGAATAACTTTGTCGAAGACAGTTTTTGTCTAGAGAATAACTATCGAGCTCTAAATGCTAATTTCCACTTAAATACATCCCCTGGACCATTGTGCATTGGAAGGTTTCCCTATCACAAACTTCAAAACCATGGAGCCTTTCAGATGATCGACGTATCAAATTAAAGCCAAATTTATTTTAAATTTGAAAAATCATAACTCAAAACGGAGAAAGATACAACCTTTGATTTTTGGATATGTTATATAAAAAACCCTCAGCTTTCATGAAAAAACTAAAACAATATAGCGCCATCTAGTCCAAAGCCATAAAAATAATAAAAAAAGAATACAATCAATTAATAACGAAAACAATATTATTTTTCGAAAATCACCTACTAATTGTCTTTAATTCAAATTGTATAAATATGTCGATCATCTGAATCGGTCCAGTAGTTCAAAAGTTGTGAATTTTTGATGAAAGGCATTCTTGGAAAAATGTGGAAAAACTGATTTTTTGGACCACCCTAAAATGGAAATGGGCACCCTAATAAAAAAATAAAAAAATACGAGTCTAATATTTTGTGATGAAAAACAGATCCACCACTTTTTACGAAAATCGGAGTACCACTATATCTGTTTATTCTAATACGATATTCACCGGTCCATTTCGAGTTCATTGTTCTTGCCCCAGATTGGACATCACAAGCCTTTTTTATGGCCAACCAATGGAACGGGAAGTCAATTGGGCCCAAATACTGTAAAAGTCAAACAAATGCGAGCAGCTTATTTTCGGAACCCACCGCCAGCAACTTTTCCCAATTAGCAGAAGCCATTTTTTCCGATAATTACCATTGAGCTGTTTAACTTAGTCCTAAAACTTTCCGCTGGCATCTGCCGGAACGCAAAAATCTTTGATCTTTTCTTCCGCGCGTAGGCAGCAGCATTGTGTTGGGTTTTGGCGAAGACAGCCAATTTTATGCCTGACGTGAGATGAATGTTTGTTTCACGAGAGCGAAAGAAAATGGCGATAATGATCTGGGGAAGATTTAGATGAACATTCAGGTTTCTTTTTGCGTAAAAATGTTCTCCAGCTTAATTGTGTGCATTATTATCAATAAAATGGAATCTGAAATCAGTGTGGTGATGAAATAGTATTATCCAACAAAGTCTTATCTGTAAATCAGACAATTTCAAGATGAACGTGTGTAAAATTAGGTCCAAAATGGAGGTGCAAATCTGAAAAATGCTTACGAAACAAACGCATTCCACAAAAAGACTATCGCTAGCCTTGACATAATTCATTTCGCGCAGCAATCGAATCATAATTCATCAGAATTCGCCATCGACACCACCATCCGAAAGACGATGCTTTTTTCCCACAGGACTCCCACCCACACACACACATATACTGCTGAGCTTCGCGGACCGACATCGTCAATAATGATCAAAAATTCAATTATAAAATTTCATCCCTTGGCACTTATCTCGAAATGGACATCATCGTTTGCTCGCACCATCCGTTATAATCACATCATAATCACTTTCCACCCGGCCTTTTGATCTCCCTCCCTCTCCCTCACCGAATCGCCAGGGGACCAAAGATGCCATTTCGGCTGATTCTATCCATTCGAGTGGTAGCTATTTATGCCGTGACATTCGTTGTTCCAAGCGAGGATGAGCGTTTCCTCGTTGGTGGTGCTGCGATAAATTTGCTTTAATTATCCGAATTTCGTCCGGTTCATCATCTGCCCATCGGGTCCTTTTTCGAGATAAGTGATGTATTCGAAACTATTCGCCTGCGCTGGAAATGACCGATACAGGGGAAGGATTTGGAAAATTCACGTAGTAATTCATCGATCTTTGAGATTTTTGAAAGTTGGAAACATTTTGATCATCTCTACCAATGCGAGCCCCGATTCTATGACCAATTGACACTCACGAGGTATTTAGTGTCACGTCCCAATCCGGTCAGACACTTACCAAACGCGAGGCACTGATAGGCGGCACAATGGCGGATGTGTTAATTGTAGTCGTGACATTTTTGCAATAATCAGGCCAACTTTCATCATCGTCACGTGTCATTGTTCTTTCTTCCCCGAAAACCACTGAAATACAATATGCTTTGCCTGTCGGACATAGCTCCGTCAACCTTTTATTCATCCCCTCTCTTCCTCTCGAGGGAGGCGGGGGTCAACGTGTGGCTCTCATAAGAACCCCTAAGTTAATTCTCAGATCGTAACCCCAGTGCCCTGTGACTACAGCAGGACATACTTTTTCATGCAACTCGCGTCATGTACGAAACCGGTGCTTGTACATAATAATGTGTACATGAAATTCACATCATCGTCCTCATTGTCAATCATCGTGGCCATAATTTTTGCTCTTGCTCCCCGATAACTTTTGCGTCCATTGTCCGAGAGGGTATCTTTTGGGGTAGCTAAAAATCATGGGACCGGTCCATGTTCGCATCGCCACCACGGACCGTTGTAAAATGAGGCCGTCCATGAAGATAATGCGTATGATGATAGCGGCCGTTGGGAAGTATTTTCTCACCAGAAAAAGGACGCTATGAAAGTGAGGACATATTATTTTTGGTATGACAATTCCTTTTTGGTGACGATCGAACGAACGACCGACTGGAGAGGCTGAACTGATAATAGAGTCCGTGTTGGCACCTTTTCGCCCCATTTTTCATCAATTATATTACTCTCAATGAAAAAATTAATAAGTGAAAACTTGAAACCTACGTGTATTGAATTCCAGTACGAGTTATGTATCTATCAACCTATTACGTGGATCCCAGAAGATACCCAAAAGGGGTTATCGTCTATCGGAACGTCCAGGAACGTTGTCTTACCCATTTTCTTACCTTACGTCGCATGCTAGGGCCGGATGGCTTGTGCAGTATCAAGAAGCCGTTTCCATTCTTCACGGTTCCGGACTGCTAATCGTCAAAGTATCAGTTTTCTCATCACTCGCAAGGATTACTGTTTAGAAGTTCTTGACCGGTTTACCGCTTGACATCCTTATGATTTATTGGCCATCAACAATCTATTTATCTTTTACAATCTAATCTATTTCAGAGAGCAGGGTGATCGTCTCCAGTTTATAATTGTCAACCGGTCAGTATTTTATACAGCCTCAACTTAGTGCAGCGGTACTTCTGGTTTGATTTCAAAGTTTCCTGGAGTGAAAAGTAGACACGATTTCCAGAATCATTGCGTCTCTGGATTTTCCTGTTGATGTTGTTGTCGGCAGTCACTATTGATGCCAAATTACAGACACAAAAACCGCCTCAAAAGGAGAAGAAAGGAGATGATGCTGATAGAACTGTAAGTGACAATTTACAAATCACTATAATCTCGAAACCACCATTGGAGGTTGCGACTACTCTACTCAGGCAGGACCAAAAAGGCACCGAACTGAAGAGCGAGTCAATGAACCCTCTAAGCGGGTCTGGGAAGAAGCGATTCAAACGCTTTATTGAAAGCGGGATCACTCCTGATGAGGCACGGCTGTTGGTTATGCTACCTTTGGTGACACCAAACTTGAACCCAACCAAGCGCTATCATAACAATGATTGCAGCGGCGATAATCCGCGCCCAAAGAAGCAGGGTCGTGTCCCGGGATCAAAACTGTCTCTTGATGGGGGATCAGTTCAACATCGCTTGAATCCGACTAGAGCGAAATCCCCTGTACAGCCTCAAAGAACAGAGGGTAAGGACAAGCCATCGTATATGGATGTGATCAACAGTGTTAAGGTAGGCATACTTCCAAAGGACTACCCTAACTCAGAGTTAACAATGCAGCAGCTTCTTGCAACGCAAAAAGCTGTTCTCAACAAAGTAGTAGAACAGCGAAAAGAAAAGGTGAAGCCCAAGTTTGGGAATGCTTGTTTAGGCCAGGATATTTGATTTTGATTTGTAAAAACCAGGAAACATATGACTGGATCAAAGGTGTAATCTCTAAAATAGATCCATGGGTGGAAGCAGAGCTTATTGAAGTTGATAAAGATCAAATCCCCCAACCGGAGACGTTAGTTGGCTTTTTTCCGATGAGTGCAGAAGACAGCAATGAAGAAATACTTGCTCTTCTAGAGGCTCAGAATGCAAATTTAGTTGTTGAATCGGATATTGATGCAATCACTGAAAAAAGCGATTTTGTCCTAGACTATAAATTTGGGAATGCTCATATTAGGAAAAAAAACCCTAAAAGAAATGAACTGGAAAAAAATTATAGGGAGTTGTGTCCAAGATACGACCGCATTGTTGACGTAGAACTACGCTGTTATTTTATTAAAGTCGCTTGTTTATAACTTCGGATATTATTCTATAATGCTGTGAAATTTTAGAAACAACTGCTTAGTAGAATAATCTCTGAAATGTTTTTTTTTTATTGTAGAATCAGTTAACAATAATTGATTGATGATCCATTCTTGTCCTTGCAGAACAATACACTAGCTGATCGTATGTCGCAATTTATTTCATGTCAATGCATTGAGAATTTACCTCGAAAGCCCTCCGGTGGCCTTTTTCGCAATTGACATAGACTCGGCTACAGTCGATTATATACATGTTGCACCAGCACCATTATTCCACATCTCATAACTAGATCAATATATCTTTGGCACCGCATGGAAATCACAACAATGACAATATTTGCAAGTATCAAACATCATGCTACATGTTATTTAATATTGCCTCATTGGAATCGCACCTCTAGGCATCGTTCGTACAACGTAAAACAAGCGCCAAACGTTCGCGTTCGCCATAGCATGCATACAGGTGGCTAGAAACTACTTGGAATATAAACACTTCTCATCATTTTGCGCTATTTCCATAGTAACGCTTCTGTTAATATTACTGGCCTCGGATAAAGTTGCATTACTTTTTCATGCTCGAGATAAGCGCTGCTGTCACCCTTAGTGGAGGAAGTTTTGCTACTGGCAAGCGGAACATAATCACATACAAAATTCCAGAACGACATTTACTTTCTTGGTGACTAAACAAGCGAAATAAACTCTTTCTGTTAATCTCAACAACCTCGAAAAGAGTAGCATTGCTTCATTATGATCAAAATTAGCGCAAATGCAATCCTAGTTGAAGGCAGTTTTGCGACTGGCACGCGAACTCAAATAACTTATAAAATTCCAGTACGACATTTAAGATGCTTGGTATTCCTCAAATAATTTTTTGATGCAAAACCTTAACGCCTGCTTCGCCATAACGTCAGTTTAATGCATTGATGCAATGTCAATGGCACCAACGAAGCTTTATTTATTAGAAGATGCACTATTTTTACGTACGGGTTATAAAGCACTCACGTACGCACGCAAATCTCCATAAATATTGATGGCTTGAAGCAACTAAATATAAACACACTTATCTTCGTTTTGCGCTCTTCTCTACAGAAGCCCTTTCTGTTAATATTGCCGGTCTCGATTAGCTTAGCTGTTATCCTTGGTGGATAGAGTTTTGCTACTGTCATGCAAAACCAAATCACAGACAAAATTCCAGAACATTTATTTTCTTGGTGAGCCGACGATAGCCTAGCTTGATGATTCCCTACACAATTGTGTAGCTCAGAAACTTAATGCAATGGCGTCAGTTTGATGCAATGATTGTGATGCCAGAGACATCAGCGAGTGAATAGTCCACAGCTCAATCAGAAACAAAGACATGTGATGACGCAGAACAAAGAAGAACAACCGATGTTCATTGATTTGAATACAGAAGAGTTTTCCGGCAGGCAGGTAATGAATTATAGAGACTTTTTTCAGTTCATTTGTCTCTAGCCTTGAAAAAGGCCCTTGTCATACTTTACTTTACTTCTGCACTACACCTCCACCCTCATTGCCTTAAGAAAGACACTCGATCCCTCGCCGTCCAGCTCGTCCAGCAACGATGTCGTCCAGTCGGTGTCCTCACAAAGAAGGAAAGCTCGTCTAAGCGAGATCCCCGAGATCTGCTATCCTTGTGAACGGGAACGTTAAAATATTACCTATTACAGAATTTATACAACGAGATATTGTAGCGGCTGTTTTTGAAATTCCTACTACTCGTGGAAGAACAGAAATCTGCGTGGCGTCTGCATATTTTCCAGGAGACGTAGACGAAGTGCCTCCCACTGGAGTCCAAGCATTTGTATCCTTTTTGTAGATTTCAGAATAAAGCATTCATCATCGGGAGCGATTCAAACGCACATCATACGATATGGAACAGCACAGATTTTAACACAAGAGGTGAGTGTTTATTACAATATTTGACAACCAATAATATAAATATTTGTAATGAAGGTACCAACTGTACTTTTATGAACTCCATTAGACAGGAAGTTTTGGATTTGGCATTTTGCAGTAACACTCTCTCTGAAGACATATTTAATTGGCATGTTTCTGAAGAAATATCGCTGTCCGATCACAAACACATAATGTTTGACTATAAAGTGAATAATAGTATTAGAGAAACTTTTAGGAATCCCAGGAAATCAAACTGGGAACTTTACTATTCCTATCTAGCGGTGGGAGGTAGTTTCCCGGAAAATGTATTAAAACTAGTGAGGAACTCGAAAAAACCTCTGTTTATGCTACAACAAGAATAATTCAAGCTTACAATAAGAGCTGCCCAGTCAAGGTATGATCAACAGACAGGGATGTACCATGGTGGAATGCTAGGCTGGAAAATTTAAGAAAACACGCTCGAAAAATGTTGAACCGTAATCATACTTCGCAGTGGGATGAATATAGGAAAGCACTCACTTTGTATAATAAAGAGATCAGAAGATCTAAACGTAAAAATTAGAGGCACACCTGTGAAAATATTAAAAAAATTCCAGTCGTTGCAAGATTACCAAAAGGTTTGGCAAATGATCATTCTAATGGTTTAGAAACTCTCAAAAAAGAGGACGGAAAGTTCGCTTCTAATGCATCGGATACCTTGAGTTTAATGATGCAAGTTCGTTTTCCAGGATCCCGACCGGTCTTGAGTGATAGGACGACATGCATAGATCCACATACTGATTTGCAACAGAATCACACTTTACCGTCTGACGATTTCAATGAGTTGCTACTAGCCGCGTTCTTAGATATTGAAGGAGCGTTTGACAATGCAATCCACAATTCAATGAGAAATGCTATGATACAGCGTAATTTCGATGAAACTGTTGTAGAATGGATATTTCAAATGCTACAAAAAAGAGAAATAACGTGTAATCAGGGAGGGGCCACAGTTACAATAAGAACTGTGAAAGGATGCCCACAAGGAGGGGTTCTTTCACCTCTGTTATGGTCATTGGCAGTAGATAACCTACTGGCACTGCTTGAAAGGATAGGATTTGAAATCATAGGCTTTGCAGATGATATTGTAATTGTAGTTCGTGGAAAATATGAGCATGTAATCAGAGATAGATTGCAATATGCTCTAAACTTAACCATAGCATGGTGTGAGGATGAGGGTTTATCTATAAATCCTCATAAAACTACTGTTGTTCCTTTCACACGTAGAAGGAAAACGAAGATACCAGATTTGCATTTGCTATCCTCTTTGTCCGGAGATGTGGAGGAAACACCGGAACACGTCGTATTCGTATGTCCCAGATTCACCGCAAGGCGCGAGGGGCTGCCTACCCTTCATGGGAACATCGTGGAGGAAATGTGTCGTGACGAGGGCACCTGGAACGCAGCGAACTGTGCAATCGTCTACATCATGTCCGAGCTACAGCAGAAGTGGAGAACTGAGCAGCGTGCGAATAACGCCTGACTATAAAAGATGAACAACAGTGAGATCTGAAGCACCGGATAGTACCCCACGAGAGCGGCCGTGGCGGAGTGCGCTACCTAATCGGCAATCCGCTGGGAAAAGAAATCCTGCGATGGTGACTGTGACGAAGCGCGCGTCAAGTTGGAAAACGCTTCCTAATCGGTTCACGTCTCGACGGGTAAATGGATGCCTGCAAAATGGTCATAAGCGCAGTAGAGAGCAACGAATGGTGAATAAGAATATAGAGAAAAAGGGAAGGATCAACGCTAGTCAGCGTTGAAGACTCGGGAAGTGCATGAACACAGCCGCCCCCTGAAGTAGTCGCCTAGATGTGGTCCCAGGGGGAATGAGGCAACGAGTAGAGAGCTTGGTTTTAGTGAGTGAGAGCCCCACTCGACGTCTGGGTTAACCCTTCCCAGATAAGGCTGGTAGAGCGCTCCTCACCTCTATAAAAAAAAACAAAAAAAACAAAAAAAAACAGGGCGTACTGTTGGATAGTACGACTTCGCAGTACTTATAAGCCAGACTTCCGGCATAGCAACTACTAACGAAATCGCTAAAGGTGGATCGCTTCGGACAGTCATAGTTCACCGCGGCACTGACGCATATTTCGAAAACTTAGACGTTCGTTCTACAGAAAGGGAATTTAAATGTTAGAAACTCGCTATACCAAGCGTATTGCTTTCGACGGAATTTATGTTGAGGAATAAATACAGCTTTGCCCAAAAACGATTGTTTCCATTGAAAATCCCGGTACTTTTCAGTATTACAGATTTTTGTCCTAAAGTACAGACAGGTACAGATTTTTTGGATTGTTAAATTTATAACACGCGGACACGTCCAGCAGATGAGAAAGAGATTCGATTCCGATGACACGACCCTGAAGATTACTGCAATGGTACAATGGTCTCTACGATGATGATTTACAAGAGCTGGAGAACGAATACCGTGCCTCAAAACTGAAATTGTTCCGTTATAAAATCACTGTTGCTTTATTTTTAATATTCTTACTATGTATCCGCAACGACACGTTGAACGCAATCTAAGCATTCGGGGGAAAGTTAAAGTAAGAGTTTAGTAAGAGTTGTATACGTATGATAAACAGATGAGTGAATTGGGGCTCGAGTGGTACATTTTATTCCAATAAAACATATTTTTCTTCGCAACAAACATTTAAATGATACAGATTTTAATACAGATTTTTGAAAGAAGAAGTGCATGAGAAAGGTTTTTTACCCTTCCAGTACAGATGAAATTGTGGCAACACTATTTGGTACCGATTTCAAGAGCAAATGCGTTGTATTTCATGTTGGGCCCCATATTTCGTTGACCATCTTCAGCGTATCGAACGTGTTCAAAAACGTTTCGTCAGGTAGGCTCTACGTGGTCTGCCTTGGAATGATTCCACCAACCTACCACTTAATGAACAGCTCTGTGTGTGGAATGCCGATGATTGGTGTTATAAAGAATTTTAATTTTCGATCTATTGACGAGATAAATCGATTGCAGTTATCTACTCCGAAAGGTACACGCTCCATCTCGACAGCTGTGTCATCAGCGACTCCTCGCGATGCCTAGTCACCGTACCATATATGGCCAAACAATCCGTTAGTTGCTTGCTGTCTGCAACGAAGTATCTGATTTCTTCGATTTCAATATAAGAAGATTAGCCTACAAGATTAGTATTAAGACCATTTAAGCAATTCGTACAACCATGAGGGGCAAGGCGTTTGGCATTAAATACATAAAAAACTTAACTGAGTAAAACTCTCTGAAACTGTCGTTCACTTTTTCAAAAAAACATCGTAGTTAATAGTACCAGCTTTTGGTTATTCAGACTCTACGTGGATTTTGCGCAGATTTCGGATGGGCCCATGGATCGAACTGGGAGAGCCGGAGGTCTTGCTCAATCCAATCAAAAATTGGTTCCAGATCTGTGTACATGAAATGACATGGTCACCGGATCCAATCGTCATCGACCACAACTGGAACTGGAACTGTATCTAGAAATTCCGTGGATGTTTCGTTCTTCAGGCAACTTCACAACTTCAGAGGCGATCTTCTGCATCTATATATATGGTTCGATGCTATAACGTAATCCTCTCCATGCCTAATGCGGTGATTGAAAAGAAGCGATGGTTGTCTTGACACAACATCTCAAGCTGGTACTGGAAGCAGATAGATAGGACTGCTCGAAAAAATCGTTCTAGAATTTGGAATCGTTAACTTGACGACAAAACATATCAATGTGTCTGGATGAAACGTTTCCACTAGATCTAATACAAGGACCATTGATCATAACCGAGCAATCGTACTCAGATAACAGATACAGAAGATTTACCTGATGCTATTTCTTCTATCTCTAATGGCCTTCCGGGACGCTTCCATGCGTACAATTGCCAAAGATATGCAAGCCTAAGGCGGAGAGACAATCGGCAAAGAAGCTGAAAATAAAACGTTCAGACAATGGAAAAGAATAAGTGACGACAGATTTCCGAAAGCTGTTGGAGTCGGACGGAATTCTATATCAACCTACGTGCCCGTATACGCTCGACCTGAACGAGGCGGCCTAGGGGACGGCGCACTTTGGTTGAACAACTGCGATGCATGTTCAACAAAAAAGCTTAGAAAGGAGTTTTGGGCAGAAGCTATTTCGACAGCACGTTTTGTCCTGGAGGACAAAACGTCGAAAGAGTCCTGGAATGGAGAGAAGCCGGGTTTGGGACATCTCAAAATTTTTGGTTCAAGGGTGATGACCCTGGTTCCGGAGGCGAAAAGGAAGTTGTTCGATCACTAGTTCAAGATGGGTATGTTCGTTGGTTATTGTGGAGACAACAACGCCATCGGTAGTATGATTCTGAGAAGGGCTGTTTCCACATAAGCCGAGACGTCGTAGTTCTGGAGTAAACTATTGTTATTCGTAAGGTTTAACAACCAGGACAGCTGGTAGAGTTTATAGAGCCTTGCTGGGATGAGTTCCGTGGTCGAGCCTGCTGATGGAGTAGGAAATGCCGATCATATGCTCCCATCGCAACTGAATAGATCAGCTGATAAACGCAACACGGCGCAGCGATTGGGAGTGCCGTTTTCCGGAGCAAATGGTTGTTCCAAACGAAGAAAGGTTCCGACGGAAGCATCCAGAGGTATAAGGCTCGCCTCGTGGTAAAGGGCTGCTCTCAACGACGCGGTCTGGACGCGACCTGCCGATATTCGATGGCTCTGGCGGTGCGGTATAATGTGGACATCGACCGGTTGGATGTGATCGCAGCTTTTCTTCAGGACGAGCTGAAGGATGAGGAGATATACATGCTTCAACAAGAAGGGTTCGCAGCGGAAAACGGAAAAGTTTGCAGATTCTAGAAGGCGTTGTATGGTCTCAAGTGGTCTAGTTACAGGGAACACGCAGTTGAATGAGCTGCTGCATGAGTTCGGACTGAAGCGGTCGAGCGGATGCTGCTTGTACTGGTGTGTTCGCGGGGACAATACGATGTTTGTGACCATCTATGTCAACTACCTCTTGTTTTTCACTAATGATTGGAGCAATTTTCAGTGGCAGTATTTCAGGACCAGATAGACAATCCCATATCGGTTGCCAAAAATGAAGTCTTTCGTTTGGCTCACAAACAATTCGTAATTTGCTTTGTCGTAATTTTCCGCACCTCTCCTCAACACGAACAAATTACGGATACCACGAACCTGTAACTATCATGTGCCGTGTGTTTAACCGTTGTAGCTCCAGTTTTGACTGTCATCTCCCTCAAAACTGTCCCTCAAAAAAATTGTATGTTGTTGCTCACACATAATGTGGAATTTCTAATGTAATAGTTTTAGAAGGTTTTGTAGAAATATATTAAGATAATAGTATTTAAGTATCCAACATTAGGGCAAATGTTGCCTGTTGTATTTGTGAAATAAATAAATAAATAAATAAACAACATAAATTAGAGTTGTTGGGATTTAAAGCTAGATAATTTCCCACCTCGGACAAGAACAAAACTGGGTTGACATATTTGCACATCATTCAGGGGCGATGCAGCGCAACTGCTCGGACTATTCACGGGCTGTTTGCGAGTTCTGCACGCGAAAGTATAAGGCTATTAATTAAAAAGTTTATTTTTTAATTCAATCATTTTTTTATTCTTTCCCATAAACTTATTTTCGCGAAGATTCCTCCGCTTCGCAGGGTTTTTTTCCGCTGCTCGCTCCGGAGATCCTCTGGCGTTGGTCCGACTTGGAGCCGGCTCCAATTGACCGACACGTTGACCAAGAGACGACGACGACGAGGCATCTGTGCTGTCGATGATGTGGCGCGGAGCGTTGGAAAATAGTATATTTTTCTCTCACCGAGGCTCACATTTCCCGCAGCTTGTATAACAATTTCCTTTCCGTTTCGTGGCAAGTTTAAATAAGGTTTTTATACAGTTTTGCCTGAGTTGTTCTTGGATTTCCAGGAATTTTCAAGCGAAGCGATGGATTTGGTCCGCTAAACGGAAGACCGGGTACACAACAACAAGAAAAAAAAATGCAACTTATTCAGGAGCAATGCTGGAAAAAAATGCAGTTCAGTGGCAGCTGCTGAATAGAAAAGGCCAAAGGCATCGAGCCACGAGAATTGAGCAAAAAGAAGGTTGCTCGATGAAAGATTCCCTCATAAAGTTATTTATGCATGAAAAATTTAGTGAATTCTTGCATAAAATAAAAATGCATAATTTTCTTCTCATCCACTAACTAGGGCAGCTCGGCTGAGTCGGGAGAAAATATGCCTGTGTATATGGATGGCGAGAAACGTGGAGAACTTAGACTTATGTTGTCCTGCAATGCCTTTTCGGAGTTGGGGGTGCTTAATTTTGTTTTATATGGTCGAAGTGGATTTATGGTCGCTTTCCATGCCTCTAATGAGAATCCCGAGAATTACCTCTCCTAGGGGGTGGTATAACTGTAAGAACAACAGTTCTGAGCTTGTTTCAGTCGAATCGGTCAATTGTAATGTTTTGTTTTGCAGGAAACTAAGAAGCAACTAACGCTATTTAAATGAGAGTGTTCCTCAGTCATCTTCGAGGCCAGATGTGAATAAAATAGATCGTATAATTAATAGTAAAATATATCCTCACACGCTTCTTTCTCTCGCTTGCAGAATCTCGAACACTCAAATCATTTACAGGATAAATCAAAACCGCATACCATTCATTCAGCTCTAAGCCATTCCTTGACACGAGCATTCCCGTCTATCATGTGTCGTATAAACATCGGTGTTATTACATCCGAATATAAGTGGGTTGTTCTGATTCAAGTTTCAAGCGTTCATAATTAGCACATTTCCGTTCATTCAATTATTGTCGGAATTATCCACCTAGTGCATGTTGTGAAGGACCTGTTTCTGGTTTTCTGACTGAGGAGGAGGAGGGGGTGAAAGTGAGTTAGGAGTTAGGGAATATATAGCACTACACACTAACAAGGCAAATTAGCTTCTTTTTCGTTCTCGATGGGGGTGGAGAAAAGTTACATCTAATGGAGTTAAAGCTCAAACAGTTGAGAGTAGTTATGTCAGATTGAAAGAAGATACGGAAAAGGATGCCGCAGGAAGACATGGTTTTTTTTTGCATAGTTTCTTACCAACTAATTACTCTACTTATCGTAATTACTCATACTGTTATTATACACATCGTTATCTCATACCTGATGCACTTACGTTGGGGTCCATGCAATCCAATTCATTTGTTTTCGTCGTCTTCGCTATTGGAGGAGAAAGAATTGTCGAGCCAAGTTTGTGGAAATAGCAAATGAAAGGTTTTTTAAAGCTACTACAAATAAGTTTGTTGGGTGTGTTGTACTGTTTGTGCTTGACATGTGTATGCGTGTTTGTGTATTTGGGAATTGTTATATTTACTTACAAAAAAAACATATAATGTTTAACAAGGATTCGGTACGTTTTATGCCCAGAAAACTAAACTTTTCAATTAACAGTTTGATATACAAGGCCATATACGCGTTTTTAACTTTCCAATCTAAAATGTTAGAATGACACGTATGCTTAGTCTATTATGCACTTTTAGGCTGTTCAAAGAGATCCTTCTTGTTTTTATGTGACAATGGAAGCGGATTCGGTGATGTCATAAGAGTGAGAATATATTTCTGATACTCTATCCCCTAACACGATCCACTAATGTCCACAGCACTGTAAAGCAAAAAGGTAATGGAGATGGTAGAGTTTCGAGCGACATAGCATGCGCTGCCATAACTATTTCTCAAATAGTGACGTCAGTCGTTGTGTTTATCGTTGATTGCCCACCGCATCCATGTGAAAATGCTATTATCAGGAAGTAAATATCAATTAAAAACGTACATTTTTTTTAGAGTTCCCGCTGAATATGTGATAGTGAGCAGTGAATATTTGTGAAATCATGTCGAAAAAGATGGATAAAAGTGATATTTCCATGTGCCATTTTCACTCCCCCACGTTCATAGAAACAAACGAAGTTCCATTATTTTAACGTTACGAAGTTGATGTTTCGAAGGCTCTCAGTGTCGGTGTGTATATTGTGAGAGAATAATCGCCAAATAATCAAAATTTTACCGTAAATGTTACTGCTTTCTAGAAGTAAGCATACGTCTGCTCTCTGGACCTTAGCATCACATAAATAATCTAAATAAGCCACAATACAGTTGTCATTTGTTAAAAACATTGGTCGGTTATATCGATGATATAACCGCAAGGTTGACGTGGGACTACCTTATCTTAGTAATCATTTGTTTGTGTTGATTAATATTTTGATTGAATGAAACAATTTCCGAATTCAATTGAATTTAATATATTTACTTTGTGAGTAAAAAGATTGTATAATGCCATGTAAGGTCAATTCATCCAATAGATGTTTCTTCGTTACAAGTAAATTTAATGACAGTCCTTTTACGTTTGGTGTGATGACATCTTGGTTTTGATGTCTCTGTTAGGCCTGACCTGCATTTGCAATGCCAATTTCCTCAGACACCCTGGTTCTGAAGTCTGTGTTAGGGAAACACATTTCAGTCGGAACGAAAATGCCCCCGACTTGTATGTATTTACAATGTCAATTTCCCCACGATCAATGGATTTGAAGTCTGTGTTAGGGAAACACATTTCAGTCGGAACAATAATACCCCTGACTTTCATGTATTTGCAATGCCGATGTCTCTAACGCTGATTGGTTTTGAAGTCTGTGTTAGGGAACACATTTCGGTGCGAACAAAAGACCCCATACTTTCATGTGTTTGCAATGCCGATTTCCCCAAGGCTGCTTGGTTTTGATGGCTGTGTTGGGAAAACCGTAAATCGGGCCAATCAAAACGAGCTAGTTAGGGCGTTTAAATAACGCTTAACATTTTACAGTTAATCAATTGATTATCTAATGAAAAATAAAATTTTATTAATTGCGATAGAAGCGTAGAAATATTACGTATCAATTAAAGCAAACATCTTCCCGATCCAGTAAGAAATGTTCGAGTAATAAGCATTCGGAATCTTTCATTTTTTTCCTGCATTAGGTTTTCATTTTACCCCCCATATACTCCGGTTAGACGTAGTCCCACGTCAAAACAAACATTTCATTTCATGAGAATTTTGGCTCAAATTATCATGCAACCGTGCGTACTTCGGACATTGTTTTGTTTATTCCATATACATTCCATATTGAGTGCAAATAATTACGACACTATATTTTGCTTGCCAACACAGATATACTTCGCCTACTGCTCCACCTCGATATGCACCTCATTGCGTCCACAGAGAAAATTCAGATTAGATTAATCGATGCTCTCATTCTCTTTAACTCTTTGAGGTCTTTTGTCTGCTCTCGGACACCATACCTTTTTCACCGTTCTGGTCGCTTGTCTGCTCTGAGCCACCACAACAAGGAACTATACTAATCTTATACTTTACGCAACAATGTATCAGTTCACACTTTTTATAAACGAATTTTAAAGTCTAGTGAACTTGTCACGAATCAAAATGGTGTTTCTATGAATAATAAACAACGGTACTCAGTATATTGATTGTGCTCCCGTGGTCGAGTGGTTAGCGTCATAACTAACATGCCGGGTGTTCGGGTTCGATTCCCGTTCTGGTCGGGGAAATTTTTCGTCAAAGAAATTTCCTCCGCCTTCACTGTGATCACGCGTATTCTAGAGCTTGCCACTCAGAATGCATTCAAGGCGTGTTATTTGGCATAGAAATCTCAACTAAGTACTAATAAAAATGACGCAAGTAATACTACGTTGAGACGGTGAAGTTCCTCTAGGAACGTTAGTGCCATTGAAGAAGAAGAGAAGAAGACTCAGTATAAACAAAAGTTATTACCCATGCTTGAGGGAAGGCCTAATGCAATTTTTTTTGCATTGCGGCAATGTGTAGATGTAAAGAGCATGGTTCTGTATGTTCAAATAGAAAGATTCAAGCCGGAAAACATCAAACTAAATATTTTTGAGATATATGCGAAAACGAAGGCTGCATTTTATGGACTGTTCCGAAAGATATCACACGAAGAAATTTTTTTACACAAATTCTTTATATGAAAGTAACACCTTGAAACACATGTTTAGTGAATACTCATCTGAAGTTTACAAGAAAATTAATCGTGTTCATCTTTCATAATCTCACAAGTTATGAATATACTGCATATATTCTCACAAAGTTATACATCACTGCTTTTTCAAGTAAAAATAATCACGACCATTATGATACCCATGTTCTTATTTAATACGACCGCAAAGGGTTAATCGTGTTAGAAGCTACATCGTATTGAGAAGTGTTGTACAAGTAAATTTTACGGTATCTTCGTGAGGTAGAGTTGTACATTTTGAAGTGGACGTATTTTCAGTTTCTACCATCTATCGTATCCTGGCATCCTTAGCATCAGCTTATAAATAGACATGGTAGCAGAAAAACAATGGACTTTTTATATTCCGTAGGACTTTGAAAAAAAACTATTTTGATGACGCAAAAAAGTTATATTGGCGAGACGATGAGCATCAGCAGTCTTCCGAAAAACACTTACACATGTCCACGCGATGTGAAAATTCCATGTTTTTGTTTGAATTCGAACATGATTCTCGCTAGTGTTGAGTGTCTATCCCCAACACGAACAATGATACACAAACATAGACATGTGAAAACAAACACAACACAAACTTGTCTGACTTTGTCAAAGGGATCCTTATTCTGTTATGCTACATTGGACCGGGGTTTCTTCGTGAACAAAAAGTGTTTGGTTGTAAACCAAAATGATCAGAGCTTGGTAGCTCAGCATATTGTTCACAATGCCATCTTGGATGCTGGTGGAGTTTTAAATGTTGAAATAACAAAAAGTCTCATGCAATACACGAAGAGCTCTCACGAGCGTTACAATAAAGCTCTTAAGAAGTCCAATCAGGAAGATGCAGATAAGAAGATCGTAGCGGAACGGAAGCGCAAAGCGGCGTAGGAAGCGAAGGAGTTAGAGGCCAGAAAAGTGCAAATACTTGCGGATGCTCAGAAAGAGTTATCATTAATTGAGGAGCAGATGAAGTTGATAAAGCAGTAATCAATGAACCAACAAATGAACGTTTTTCAAAGCTAATCTTTCTATGTCAAATTTTATTATTAACTAGCTGACCCGGCAAACTTCGTCCCGCCTAAAATTTGTTTTTTGTTATCAATACCTTCAAACATTCACGTTTTCTTACTAAGCGCAAGTTCATGGGTCCAATCGCAGAACTGTTCATTGATTGATCTTCTAATCGACCCCGTTGAATTTACCTTTTACTTTAAAATTCCTAGTACTTCTACCAAAACTCATCATTATAATATCAGATTATTTTCAGACACAGATCCCTCCCTCTTCACCTCTTTAGAGAGGGGGGAGGAGTGTCTATCAACCATAGAAACGTTTCGTACGCCCTAAAATCTTAACATACCAAATTTGGCTCCATTTGCTTGATTAGTTTTCGAGTTAAGCAGAAATTTGTTTTTCATTTGTATGACAATGAGATGTGATAAATTGTGATAACTTATAACTGCTGCTTGCCTAATTATTGTTAAGCTTTCAGCACTTTACCTGTATTATTATTATGTTTAATCACAATGAAACCGTTTAACTCAAAAAGTTTTTTTTATATTCTGTCCCGTTTTTACAGTTTGTTTTACTATATTTCTTGTTCTATGACAATCTTCAACAGAGAAAAAAATGAATTCATCTTGTTTTGCAAACTTGTAGAGTGCTTGCATGTATATTAGAAACCAGGATTTTTTCGGCAAAAAAAAGGCCAGGAAAACCGGGAAAAAACCAGGAATTTCAAAACACAAATGAAGCTGTCACCTAGAAGACATGACAAAAGACCATCATCGGTGGCCAGTCGTGATGAGTTCTTCCGCTCCGTTGTTGAAAAGTGTACTATTTTGAATTTATATAGTAAGAGCCGTTTGCTATCTTGAAGAACAATGAGTTGAACTATAATGTTCTTCGAGAAACGGGAATTAAATCGGTATGTGGGCGCTGGAAATGAGCATATTCCTTAGGGTGACCACTATGCCCCCACTTCCCCTAATTGTCAAGCTAATAAAATATGGCACACTTCAGTACGTTGAGCATATTGGCTGAAGAAAAAAATCAGAAAAAAGATCTCATTTTTATTAAAATATATTGACGTTAAGAATTATTTCCGCTACGAACGAATTTTAATTATGTGCATGCCAATCGGAAATTCTATATGGTTTGTTTCGTTGATATACGTTACGATTTCCTAATCCGTAAAAAGTTTATATTAACAAAAATTAAAAGCATTCCAATTTTCTCATTTATTTTGTCTGTCAATTTGTATGTGTACTTACTCCTAACGTCAATAGCGAACAATCAATGCATCGGCGAGGAGTATTGTTCATATACCACTGCGAATCGGACACGTGTAAATTCCTAATTCGAAATGCAAATGCAGCGTTGGTTCTTCGGGCAATTTGGAGAGAGGAAATATTGCGATTTAGGGATCGCCTGTTTTCAACTTATTGGGTATGAATAAGCAAGTCGCAATTTTTAAATCAGAGGCTCAATTCAGCCGGCGATCACATAACACTCTTCCTAATGCTGAAATTACACACAGAGGTTTTTTTTCGATACGAAGGAAAAATGGATGATATCAGAAACGAAACGGTGGAATTTATTCGGTAGAAGAACCGTGCCGTTTTTCATGCCGTCTGGTGAAGAGTGCTTGTTTTGCATCATACGGACATTTCTAAATCAAAGGCTCAATTCAGCCGGCAAGCACATAACACTCTTCCTAATGCTGATATTAAACACAGAGGTTTTTCTCGATACGAAGGAAAAATGGAAGATAGCAGAAACGAAACGGTGGAATTTATTCGGTAGAAGCACCGTGCCGTTTTTCATGCCGTCTGGTGAAGAGTGCTTGTTTTGCATCATACGGACACAACAACAACAGCAATGTTTTATGCTTTGCTAGAAATTAAAATGGTCAGGAGATGCGGAATAATGATGATGGTGAAATAAGATATAATCGCATGTGGCCGAGTGTATTTCAACTGCGAAAAAGACCACCGCGATAGTATTCGTGATGAACACTTTGTGCAATGTGTAAATCGCATAAGAAAACAAATTGCGACTCGTGGCTGCTTCTTGTTATAATTTCTGTTTGCTGAATCTGAATTGCAGTCCAGCCACCTGGATATAACCAGCAATGTTTCTATAAAGACGCGTCCATATTACGCCAATCGGCCTTGGCCGCCCGGTAAAGTCGACTAAATGTGGACGTACCGCCCGGGCTTGCCGACGTGCCGAAAACCGACTCGAATCAAACCGAACCCAACCCGAAACAAGTGGGTCCGGTTCGAGAAAGTCGAACCGAAACAAAACGAAGTAAGTTAGCGTTGACGACATTGTGCTTCGTGTGTTCGTGACGGCTTCGTGCATCCGATGGGACTGCGGCTTCGTGCACCCGATGGAGCGTCCACATTACATAACGAACCGAATATGCCGCCTGGAACAGGCCGATCGGCATTATTCGGCATAATGTGGACGCGCCTTGCCAATCAACAAATCATCTTTATTCGAGTTTGAAAGAGTTATTTTTACGGCGTATGCTCCTGCTAAAAAAACACTGCAATACTCTAGAAGGCTACAGGCTTTGGGTTGTGGAATTATTGTGCATTGCGGCACCTTTGTGTTTTCTTCTTCTTCTTTCTTTGTTTTTAAGAGGCTTTAAACTTTGCAGTTCATTCGCCTCTACCTTTGTGTTTTCGCATTTGGAACCATCTTTGAAGACCATGGTTGAATGCTAAAATCGACTCGACATTGGGCAATCTTTTTCGGGAGGATCTTCAGCTCCCACGGTTTGATGTTTTATTCTTGGTAGTAGTAGCTTGGACGATACGGATCATTCTGGTATTCCGGTGGGAGTGTCCGTAGTATTTTTTGCCCAACTCGGCTTACTATCTCAATTCTACATGCCGAATTGGAAGCAACGATAGCTGAACCATCCTGTGCGCTACAGTTGATGTCGTACTGTTCGGCAAATATTTTTCACGAAATCAGGTTCTATTAGTGCTTCTTCAACCTCGGGACGCAACCATGCTTCATTTTAGTCTAACATGACCACTTCTTCTCGATATGAATTCGCTGATTCCAATATTTTTACCCCGACGATATTTTTCTTCTTCCCTTTTCCCTTGTTTGAAATGGAGAGAAGTGACACAGTATAGAGGAGATGTGTCTAAAACGCGCCTGCCGGGCAATTTGACCCGCCTGATTTTCCCGTAAACCAGCAAGAATAGAAATGCAATGGATATAGGCAATCGTGCTAGTCAATGATATAATCCTACCATGCAAGTTTTACATTTGTAACACGCTTTAAAGAAATAAGAAAAATAATTTTCTTTGGAAGCAATTTTCGATGTAATTTTCTACATCATTTCTATAAGGTTTTCGTTGCTTGAAACCGATTCAGAGGCGATAACTGTGGGTCATATTTATTGAGTCGAGTTCCCAGCGAATATCTCAGATGAAGAAAATGGTATGAAAGGATTCATTTGCTTCTCAATTTGATATTTTCCGCATCAGCTTACTATCGGGCAGTATGGCATACCCTCGATCGGGACAATTTGCTCGCTTTCAGCCGTAAACATTCTCACGAGAGAAATAGCTTGTATGTGAGGGATGCCAGATGATTTTTTCAAATATATCTGCATTGCACGAATAAATGTCTTCAAATCTAATCATAATGAACAAAAATGAGCAAACCAACACGATATTTCTAAATAATGTTCGGTAAATCACACAAAGAATTGTTTTCATATGCTTTGAAATGACCTCAGTATGTTTTCACAAAATTAAATGAAGACATTGAGAACATGTCTTCACATCTGGCATCTATATTATGTGCTCAGAGAACTCAGGAAAACAAGAGCGCGGACTGGAGAATTAATGCACGAATACTGGGAGAACACGCTCACCGGAGGAACGGTTTCTTCTCTTCGCTGGTGGGCATGAAGGGAATAGATTGATGGAATCTCTCATTCATACAAGCTGTTTCTCTGAGCTTTATAGTCTCTGAGAGAAACAACTCATGGGCATATTATACTTCTGCTGGGCCATTTAACACCGTATGATTGGAAATTTAGAATTTGGGCGCTTTACAAAATAAAATTCGTAGCACTTCTGTTATTTAGTATCTAAAATACAGAACGATTACAGATGACTGAGGGTTAACTAATCTACGTACTGCCGTAGTTGTTACCTTAAATTTTAAGAGCACGGTCAATAGAAATCCATTCTCGCTTAGGGGGTGCGTATTGCACACTTCTCCTATACCTTGTTGGAGGTAGTGGCAAGATGGAGTTGACCCATCGTCCGTCATGTTGTGCATGCTTCGGCTTCTTAGTAAAATAAAGTTAGGTGCAATATATATTGTGGTTTCATTGTTTGAGGATAACTCATTTCCATATTCACAAACCAAATTTCCAGTGCCATCTGCTCCCAAGTATACACAATAATACCGCGTTGTATGTAATATTGACACCACACAGAAAGTAGACTCGAAGTGGCAGTGGAGCAACGGAAATAAAAATATGAATTGATTAGAAATTCTTTAAATTATTGATTCTTTGAAGTTTTGCTAGATAAAATTACATTCCCTCACCACATCGTCGACAGTTCGCCATGCATGCGATATCATAGATGATCAAGACCTTTGTCAGTCGTTTCATAGTGCACCTTCCATCCGAAATGCAGTCGGATAAGTCCAACAGGATGGAAGATGTCTTGAAAAGGAAGTACCATTTCTGTATGTGCCAATCTTACCCAAACCTCATGATGGACACGCGTCTGTGCAACACTGTGTGCTCCACATACGGAGTAGGCCTCTACAACCTTAAGACACTAGAGGCCAGGCCAGGTTTCTACCGGGGTTCATGTTGAAGCCACTGGTGGGCAATGTCTATAGCTTATGCGACAAACCGACTTCAATGTCCCGTAATCCATGTTCACGCTAATCCAGTTATCAACAGACAAAATGAGTTAAGGTTAATTTAATAACGTGAACGGGATGAACGACTTTCGAATGAACCAAGGAACAAACACAGAATAAAAAAACCTAGTCTAAAGCAGTATTAACAATTTTTATATTTGAAGATAAAACAATAAATAATACTAAGTGCCAAAACGACAGGAGCTGGCAGTCACTGTACACGTCAAAGACTGTTCACGGTTACTTCTTCATAAGTATGTATTTTATTCATTCGTCTACACTAGCCTTGGTTATTCAGTTGTAATATTTTTGTAGATTCAGAAAGCAATCGATATATGACCAATACGCTGCTGCTGTCGTTAATGATTTTTTCCCTCGTGCTGGTGAACTGTTTGCCTGCTCGTGACAGCCTCTTCGCGACAGCCTTCACATGATAGCTGACTCGGGTAAATAAAGACGTCGGAGAGAACTAACGAAAAAGGAAAACGAACCGTCCTTCCAGGTCATTACGTTCAGGTCACGATAAAATAAGGATAATTCAACGAAGCACCGAATGTTCCAATACAGTGTTATTTCATGCGTCCAATATCTGTCACCAATACACGTCGGGAAGTGTGTCGAACGTCGTGAGTACTAGTTGTGTGCACATAGAGACAGCAGATTCAATTTAATAACGACTGTCGTGATAAGACTGTACTATTGAGATGCCTGTGCTAGCCCAGTGGAAGCTGAAAGCGTATCGCAACTTGATGTAGTTCCGAATGAGTTGAAAACAATTGATGAAATGAGAAATAGCTTTCTCGTGTAACATGAAGGCCCCGCAATTAGATGGTATCTTCAACATTGAGAGGAAAAATTTGGGACGGGATTCGCAAACTCTGCTTCAACCGCTACCCCGAGTTTAGCTACTTTCCCACAACGTTCAATTTGTCTAATGTGCAAGCACCCTACCATCCCGTCTCTAGTTATTGTCCAATCAATAACTCTAGTTATCGTTTAGTCTCTAGTTATCGCAATCGCTTACGAGGGTAGAGTGATCTGCACGTTCTCATTGAAGCTCTAGATTGGGCTCAACGTTGAACTACGATATTTCTCCACTTGTAAGATAGGCTTCAATTGTTCAACAGTGCTGATGCATCGGCTCGCCTAAAAGCGGCAACTGGCGCGGAGACTATCTGTACTTGTGACGCATCATGATAAATATTTGAAAAACCGAACCATTCAGCATGGAATTCAACGATATGCCATTGGCAAACAACGCCTCGAAAACGAAAACTCTCGTCAAAACTTGTGTCCTGCATTAACATTCAAATTTCTTTAGCTAAGTTTGCTGTATAACACTAAATAAAACGATTAATAATTTATCGGGGTTCAAAATATCAAGCGAGTTGTATGCAATAATTTTGTAGTTACAAGTCAAAAATGCGTCCATGTCTAAGATATCACCCTGTATAATTTTTTTAAATATAAATATTAATCTGAATGAATTCGCTCACATCGATACGAATTTTGACAAATTTCAGGAATTCGTCTAAAAATAGACAAACCAGTGAGCCAGATGAACGAAAATTGCTATTGCAGGAAGAAGTTTATACTTCGCTCGAGTGCCCCGGAAGACCATGAAATAAACAAAAGTTGATGGGTCTGGGCCTAGAAGCACGGACTGGATCTTGACATAGAACTGTAATTGATATGTGTGAGTATATCCTTTCGAACTTCAAAATCGGCAGCCAGCTACATTAATTAATTGCGTTTTTACATAACCAAACAACATGCTCGATAGTATGACATCCTGGACCACAATTACATAACATGATAAATATGTGAATTTAGTCCGAATTGATAGAACTTTGGTGATAATAGACTAAAACTATCTTCCAAGATCATACCTCCATTGATTCTGTCAACTTATAATTGCTTGTTTTTCCGAAAAATGGAGAATAACTCGTGATACGCATCGACGCACATTGAGAGCTAACGCCGAATTGTAGGCAAAAAGATTGCTCGTTGCGTCGGGGAGAAAAGCGAGTGGTTATTGCAATCGAAAAAAACATACCCATTTTAATCGTTGAATTGTTTGAAATTTTTACTATATTCTCTGTTCGAGTTTCAAGCAAAAAAAAGTTGGATAATTTTCCAGTCTAATGGTATAAAACACAACATATGTCGCAATAACGATTTTGAGTAATATGCGTTTGAAATCTCCTCATGAATCACTACATTTTTCGTTGAGTGACCCCCATATATAGAAATCAAAGACATAGTCCTATGTCAAAATTGCGCAAGTTGTTTAACATTGAATTGTAGCATGTATCGAGTCGAATAAATGAAATTGTGCCGTAATGCTTCTGAATTGAAAACAAGGAGCATCCCGTAAAGGTGGAAACGTTTGAAAAAGCAGAACAGAAGACACTTTTTCATCCGAAATAAACATAAACGCGACAGTTTCCTATCGCTTGTGAGCCAAAGCCGAGTGTATTGGGTTCCAAATGAATTGAAACATCGTCATTGAAACAAAAACGTCGAACAGCGTTTGTTAACAGCTTCTCCTACGAGAAATTCTTGCATCGGATTGTTACTGGAGAGGAAAAGTGGATTCAACATGAAAATCCAAAGCGAAAAAACCGTAAGGTTACCGCTGCAATCAACCAACATCGATGTCTAAGCCACACATCCATCCAATTGAAGCTCCTGAAGCAGTGTACCAATATACCATAATACACCAGCGTTGTATGTTATGATTCATTGAAACCATCGTATGGGTTCGCTAGCAAATACTGCTTTTGCATTTGGGATGAGCATTGAGGGAAAAACGACCCCAATGAGAGCAAAGACATGATAAGGTGATTTTACTGCACGACAACGCTTAGCCACAAGTTGCTAAAGTCCTTAAAACTTACCTGGAAACAACTCCTACCTCACTCGCCATATTCTTAAGATACTGCCTTTTCTGATAACTATTCGTTCCGATTGATGACACATGATTTCAAAAATCATGCTCAAAATTCAACAAAAATCGGAGATAATGGCAAATGGTAAATAGGAGCTACGATCTTAAGTCCAGACCATTCCAGAAAACTCAACTCTTCATGGATAAGGGCAATCTCGTTCGACTTCAAAGATGCCGTCTTTATAGACGAGAAGCTGTTCACCGTAAAACCAGGTGAAAAATCACCGAAATGACAATGTATCAGCAACTGTCCAATGTTACCAAAATTCACAGTCAATCACGTCATGAAAAATAATTCGTACCAGCGACACAAACCTCTTGTTTTCGTGAGATGTAAAGGGTGTGTCACATTAAATTGCATCACGGAAAAAACGCTGTAAAATTCGCCCAGTAGACCGATCCTTTTGAAAATTTTAGACAGTAAAATAAAAACTATCAAACAACTTTTAGCATTTTCTTTTTATTCATACTTCGAGCCCAAGCCCGTATGCTCGCACCTTCCTCTTTACCCCGTCCATAAGGTTCTGTACAACGTCAGGTTGTAGTTTTTTTTGAACAGAAATCCATTTTCTCTTGAGGTCCGCCTCCGATTTGACAACTTTTGGGTTCTTCCGGAGGGCCTGCTTCATAATCGCCCAATATTTCTCTATTGGGCGAAGCTCCGGCGCGTTGGGCGGGTTCATTTCCTTTGGCACGAAGGTGACCCCGTTGGCTTCGTACCACTCCAACACGTCCTTTGAATAGTGGCACGAAGCGAGATCCGGCCAGAAGATGGTCGGGCCCTCGTGCTGCTTCAATAGTGGTAATAAGCGCTTCTGTAGGCACTCCTTAAGGTAAACCTGCCCGTTTACCGTGCCGGTCATCACGAAGGGGGCGCTCCGCTTTCCGCAAGAGCAGATCGCTTGCCACACCATGTACTTTTTGGCAAACTTGGATAGTTTCTGCTTGCGAATCTCCTCCGGAACGCTGAATTTGTCCTCTGCGGAGAAGAACAACAGGCCCGGTAGCTGACGAAAGTCCGCTTTGACGTAGGTTTCGTCGTCCATTACCAGGCAATGCGGCTTCGTCAGCATTTCGGTGTACAGCTTCCGGGTTCGCGTCTTCCCCACCATGTTTTGCCTTTCGTCGCAGTTAGGAGCCTTCTGAACCTTGTATGTACGCAGGCCCTCCCGCTGCTTGGTCCGCTGGACGAATGAACTTGACAAATTCAGCTTATTGGCGACATCCCGGACCGAACTTCTCGGATCACGTCTAAACTGCTTAACTACGCGCTTGTGATCTTTTTAACTGACGGAGCATCCATTTTTGCCGTTCTTCATCTTTCGGTCGATGGTTAGGTTCTCGAAGTATCGTTTTAGTACTCTGCTGACCGTGGATTGGACGATTCCCAGCATCTTACCGATGTCCCGATATGACAACTCCGGATTCTCGAATTGAGTGCACAGGATTAATTCACGACGCTCTTTTTCGTTCGACGACATTTTTCAAATTTACGAAAAATTGACAGTGAAGCATGGCCAACGTGATCTATACACTCTTATCTGATTATAAGCGAAAGCTGAAGATATAATTCCTAAAAATTAAATTTCTACAGCGTTTTTTCCGTGATGCAATTTGATGTGACACACCCTTTAGAGCTAATTCCCAGGATAGACGACGACCAAATAACTGGACCCCGGAAGAACAGTTGGATCCGGAACGCATCAAACAAAGTAGAAAGGAAGTTTTCGCTCCATACGATCCGGTCCTAAATTTCGCTGTTTGATGCCGACCCATGTTCCGGTTACTTCTGTGCAGTAACGAAGATCTTGAATCCGACATCTGCCAGAGAGAAAATCGTGCTTTCGGAGTATTATATGAACGTGTATCAGCTACGATTATCGTCATCCAGTTACCCGGTTCTTGGGAACAACAATCTTCCTTGTTAGAAGTGGCGATTAGATGAAGATTTAAATGGTTTTTCCTCCGCCAACGCATCTAAGGACAGGAATTTCAAAACTCGAACAGAAACCCATCATGCTTTTAAGGATACGTTAGAGGCCTGAAAGCAAATATTCGGATACCAACGAATGTTGAATTCTCTGGACGGAAGGAATTCTGATGTAGAATTTTAAATATAAAAGTTAGCGTGAAAAACCGTTTTGTTCATGGTTATCATAATGCAATTTAATTAAACAACAACTGTGGCAGATATTTATTCTTTAGATAAAACTGTTTTCGACAAAGTTGTTACATATGATAGAGCGCCCAATTTTATGTTATCAAAAATGGATAGAGATAAACATAGTTCGACAATGTTGTAGCCCCAATTATTTTAAATTACTTTGTAGAACAGAGCTTTTTTCTATCTTTTAATATAATCGATTTAGCGCTTTTTTCCTGAGTTGCATTAGGGTGACCATGAAAAAGCGTTTTTTCTTTGCTTTTATATTTCAAATTCTACATCAAAACTGCTTTGATACGACTTTTAGAGCTTATCAAGACCAACATTTTGCGATGCAGAACTAGTAAATATCTCAATCCTACTCAAAGTTATTGATGGTCTTTTACCCAAAAACTCATGTTTTCAATTTTAATTTTTTTAAACACGAAAAATAACATAGTTTTCAAAATCACACATCATATAGAGTGAACTTTTTTTTTCTTTTGATTATAGTCAATAAACTTTGTTTATGTTTGCCCCAGAAAGAATGACAAGCAATTGCAGAGATCGTATTTTTTTGGGAAAAACCAATAACTTTGAGTGAAGTTGAGATATTGACAAGTTCTGCATCGCAAAACGTTTGTATTAGTAAGCTCTAAAAGTCTTTCGAAGACAGTTTGTATGCAGAATTTGAAATATAAAAGTTAGGGTATAAAAACGGTTTTCTTCATGGTTACCCTAACGCAACTTAGAAAAAAGGTGCTATATCGGTTATTTCAAGAGACAGAAAACAACTTTGTTCTGCAAAGATGTCGCAAATAACTGGGACTACAACATTTTTGAACTATGTTTACCTCTATCTATAAAGATAAGAAAGTTATATTTCGACGTGGGACTACCTCTAACCGGAGTATATGGGGGGGTAAAATGAAAACCTAAACACAAAACATGCAGGAAAAAATGAAAGATTCCGAATGCTTATAACTTGAACATTTCTTACTGAATCGGGAAGATGTTTGCATCAATTGACAGGGAATATTTCTACTCATCTATCGCAATTAATAGAATGTCATTTTTCATTAGATAAACAATTGAATAACTGTAAAATGTTAAGCGTTATCTAACTACCTCGTTTTGATTGGCCCGATTTACGGTTTCCCCAACCAAGCAGCCTTGGGGAAATCGGCAATGCAAATGCATGAAAGTATGGGGATTTTTGTTCTCGCCAAAATGTGTTCCTTAACACAGACTTTAAAACCAAGCAGTGTTGAAGAAATCGGCATCGCGAATACATGAAAGTCGGGGGTATTTTTGTTCCGACTGAAATGTGTTTCCCCAACACAGACTTCATAACCAAGGTGTCTGAGGAAATTGCCATTGCAAATTCATGCAGGTCTGGGGTATTTTTGTTTCGACTGAAATGTGTTTACCTAATACAGACTAAACCAAGGTGTCTGGGAAAACCGGCATTGCAAATAAATTCAAACTGCGAGTACTTTCGAACTCGCTTGTCTTTGTGCAGACTAGAATATGTTTCCTTAACATGGTCTTCTAAACTTAGGAACCTGGGAAATTCTTGCAGACATTAGAGGCGAATGAACTTTCAAGTTTAAAGGCTCTATAATATAAAAAGTATAAGTTGAAGTAGGGTAAATGATCTTGGTTTGTCCGATTTGGGGTGTTTTTACGCAACTAGTAAATGCAAATCGATTTTTCTTCATGAAAATCACATTTAATTGATACGAGTTTGGGTTTGTTGAAAAGCCCCAAGTCTCTAGTTGCTAATACTATCATAAGGCGTTGAAATTATTTGATTTTTTGTGTTTTTTAACGATTTTCCTCAACGAGGAATTATGATCATGGTTTGCCCAAAAAATGATCATGGTTTGTCCGGTTTTAGGAATCACCATTTTTGAATGAAAACGTTTGAATTCACAAGTAGATATTGCATTTATCATTGCTTGAGTTTACCGTCATCATATTGATCCATTCATAATTTAGACTTTCTTCAGAATATTGCATTTTTTTGGGTATTTTAAAAGTGTTCACCTCAACACACACAACACAGAGAAACTTAATTTCTGCTATACTCGAAGGACACAATAAACAAACTGCAGCGCGCCAAGCGGTTGCCATAGAAATCATGTGGACAAAAGAACATTATTTAATTGGACAACTCATGATCAGAATTGAGTTCAACAAAATGCGTTGATTTACCGGTTTAGCTATGTAAATCTGATACAAATGGTGTGCAAGCATGATGTTTACAATATTTGTAAGTGTTATAATCCAGAAAAAGTTCTGGATACGTGCAAAATAATCATCTGGTGATCGATTAAAAGTTAGCTCGAAAGAGGGGCGTATTGACACCAATAGATGGTGTATTTCATAATCCTTTAAAACATGTGGTTCCGTAAAAAATACTATAAAACTACTGTAAATCAGGAAAAAGACAATTTTATCTATATGTTTTGATACATTCGAATACCTGATTTGACAAAGGTGTGCCGAATTAGAGCATTCAAAAAAGTGGACAAACCATGATCATATTTTCGACTGGACAAACCAAAATCATTTACCTTAGTTGCTTCATGCAAGACGGGGGTACTTTTGCACCCGCATGTTGTTCTGCACTCCCAAAAGTGTTTTCCTAACACGGATTACAAAAACGGGTACGAACACAACGCTTTGGTTCGTTTATTCAAGATTGCATTGAAGGATATGCCTTCATATCTCCTGCTCATTGAATTTTTGGCACTGAGTGCCAGATTCGCGGTTCGAGAAGTAGGGGAACCCGGGGCAAGGGTGGCATACGGGACAAGAGTGTCCATCTGATTATTTTGTCTATTTCCATCTTTTACAATTTTTTAACTACAGAACATTGTTTTATACAGATACTGCATATATCTCACATATTATCAGCCAGAACCTTAAATATTTTTTATTGAAAAACAGATAACTACTAACTGAGCTCCTTACAACTGCTATATAAGAACGCACAGGCGCAAAATAACGAAATACCCTCAGTTTATATATGTTTGCATGACTCCACCCATAAATACATATAGAATAAATTTTTTTTAACTCACTGTATGAACTAATTTAAATCGTACGTATTTATTTCAATAAAAAATAAATTTGTTATCTCTCAACTTCCGGGGCAAAAGGAACCATTATTACCGGGGTAAAAATGCCATAGGCGTAACCTTGAATTCGATCTGTCAAACGCAAATAGTGTAATCGTGGTTGTGTTTGTTGTGGTCATGGTTTGTAAATATGAACAGATTTCGTTCCGAAACCAGTGGCAGATGAAAACTATGGTTGTTGCCGTACATTCTGTAAATCATGGAGACGAGCTGCGGAGGAATATAGTTTGCCCAGAAGAACATTGGCCAAATATGTGCAGAAGTTAGGCCGTTTGAAAACTGTGTTTTCTAAACAACATGAGGAGTAACTCGTGAGTCACATCCTTAATATGCAGAAGGATGTCAGAAGGGCTGACAACACACGACATCCCGAACCTAGGGTATAAATAATTTAATAATTTAGATCACTCTTTGGACAAAACATCCAAATTGGCCGGAAAAGATTGGCTTGCCAGTTTTCGTGAACGCCACCAGAATTTGAGTTTGCGTTCCTTGGAACCACCGTGAATTTCACAGTGCTTTTTTCATCAAAAATTATATTTTTATAAGATTGGCACTTTTGCCCCGTCGAGGTGGCACTCTTGGCCCGTACTGGAAAAACACAAGCCAAAAACATCATTTTTGTAAATGAAACATTTTCATAGTAAACATAACTTTTGAACAATTTGATGCACAGCTACACCTATATAGGAGTATAAATGAGCAAACCAGCAAAAAAATGGAAAAATATAACAAAAGAGCATTCAAAAACGCGTATTAGCTTAAGGTGACACTCTTGCCCCGGGTTCACCTACGTACACTTGAGAGATGCAAACTTCAGATGGAAATGTAAAATAAAATAATCGTTTGATAAATCTTCCGTTCACATATTTTGTCCAAGGAAAATGGAAATTCGCGATCGGGCAAAATGATGCTCAAAATTGACGATGAAACGTTAAATAAAAATAAGAAATATTGATATCCTCAGACTTATTTTTGTTTACGGCTGTATCTGACTTTCGTTCAAACGACACGATTCGAACATTCGAATCCGTTCGAACAAGACTTTTTTCGAATATAATAATGTTCAGGTAATCAGGTGCACTTCAACTTTTCTAAGCAATTAGAAACATAAAACAGTGTGCAAAAATGTGCGATATTTTTGATAATCGAATTTGGAAAACCGATGTCAACAATTACATTGTTGACACTCAACCGCATCCGAACGAGAACAGGAATTGGTTCTTGGTTTGATCTTCTAACAAATATGAGTGTAGAAACTCTGTCATATGACATCACAAAAGAATGTCTCTGTCGAGAATTTTTCGTAATGGATGAAAGCATACTCTATCATTCGAAGCGCCTTTTTGTCATCAGTGTGCGGCAGACATATTGGATTAGATGGTAAATGATGGCAAATAATTTTGAGCGTTGAAACGAATTCCGAATTCTTATTTTTGGGAAACCAACGTTTGAAATCATTCGTAAATAATAAACTCAAAATATTCAAGTATTTGTGTGGTAGAGTTTGTTCAGGGAGTGAGGCAAGAAGAAAAGAAAACGCAGTTTTTTTACTTTTTTGTTGAATAGTCATTTTCTGAATGACAAATGCATCCACATTATGGCTTTTTATTGAACCTTTTTCGCAGATTTCTGTTCAAAAGAGGAATACTTCTTAGAAATGTTTGTGTCGTAAAAATGATTTCACTTTCTTCTTCTTCTAATACTTTTTTCATCTACTACTTAGCATTACTTTTTGTTCATTAATATATGTACAAGAAAACTTTGATACATTCTACTTATCAGTTATGGTATAAATAGGTCATATGATACATAATACCTTCAGTTTTTTGTTCTTTTTTTTTGACTAACTTTTCTGCTACTTATATTGTTCGCATGATGCCGGGAAAGGACTCGCCATTGAAACCTACATAAATACTTCTGCAGTGGAAAACATGTTCATTGACTTCTTTATCGGTTTTGTTGTCAATGGAAATGTTTTTCTATTGATGTCTTCATTTGTTTTTGGTATGTTTTTCATTTGCAGAATCAAATTGTTCTATTACCAAAGCGCTCGAGCAGGATTTTTGCGACTTTTGAAATTAATTTCTACTATCTTTGCTAACCGCTAATTGGAAACACGTTAATAAATTAACAATTTTTCAATTACAATCGCCTTGACGTGAGTTTGTATGGGAAAACAGAAAGCTAGAAACGGTAGCTGCAATTCTTCTATTCTTCCCTCTTGTTTGTGTTACTCCATGACAGAACATAAGCGTGTTTCGAACTTAATTCCGACAAATGTTCGCTCATGAATGAACAAGTTTTGGTTGATGTGTACGTGACAGTGTTTGAGGGGGTGGTGAGTATTTGTGTTGATTGCGTGTGCATGTGTGTGAAAATTGTGCGAAAAATTTAAATAATGCTCGACCTTCAAATCCATAAATTGGGGAATGAGATAATCAAATTTTTGTTCCTACTTACGAACCATAATCCGGAAAGTGTGCCCGTGTTAATGATTAAAAATACATAATCATGAATATTGAATATTTTTTGGCTCGTTTCTCTGTCGCACTGCCGTGTAGGTGTGTGTATTTTCCTGAGGCGACACCGACACGCCCCCTCCCACGCGGCATTCCGGCGTGGATTCAACGTGTCCTCTCTCTCTCTCTTTCGATGGTTGACGGCGGTTTCTCGTCTCTCTTCAATAATATTTAACTTTTATCGGTATAAAATTCAATATAATACTTTTTAATGCAATTTCTCGCTTGCAATATAATGGTATCAATAATTTATAACAAAATGGCAATCATTCATTAAATTTAATATGTACACACGCACAAACGATCCCTCTGCTGCACTATACAAACAATTTCAAAAAAAAAAGAACGCCTACGTTGCATCGTTGTTTCCGGCGGGGTAAAAAAGTCCGGTTCTAGTAAACCAAGCATTCGATTATTACAGCTGGAAGGTGAATTCCGCTGCTTTCGTGGCGCTTGCAGAGAGCCTCTTCCGCACTTCCGACCACATGCTTCCGGCTGACGATGGCCGTCGATTCCCGTTGTGTTTGCACATAAATACCGAACACTTCCATGTTGAATAATTAAATGATTATCACTAGTTGCCAATTTTTAATTAATTAATGACTTTTTAAACCGGATGATATTTATCCCCAATTAACTGTTTGTAGAGTCGTTTTTACGCGAATGTCTCTTCTCTGTATCTATGCTGCGCTTTATACACTATATAATTAGTTCACCCTTCCTGTTTGAATTATGTTCAATTTTTTTACACCTATTCAGTTGGATCACAATAACGTGTTGTGGATTCTTGCACACCTTCTTTTGCACGCTCTCCTTCTTTCGCGTTTCTTTAACTAATTCGATAAAGTCATGTTTCTTTAAAGTCTCGACATCTTCTTGATTGTTCCGCATCAGGAAAGTGTTCCCGCCTCGTCGCGTCTCGTGTGTGCGCTTTTCCTCGGATAGTTCGCAGCTCTCTGGGTTTTTTTCTTCGTTTGAGTATTTTTAACATTTTATTGGATTTATAAATTCGTTCAATTTTCACTTGCTTTGCTTGCTTGCTTGTTATATGTGATGAAAGTATTCACTATAAAAGGTTGGAAAGAAGTTATGAGGCAATGTTAGTTGCGTTTACTAGTTCTACGGCCTAATCGCATAATAATATGAAAATTCGAAAGAATTGAAACAAAACTCAAAGGTTTGGTTGTGCATTTGGCTCATACATTCTACACACACAAAGAACATGTTGAAACTGAATCATTCATGGAACGAAAGGAAAAAAAGAACGAATATCAAAACTAAAACTAGATCATTTTTTTCAAGCGGAGGAAATCATACGATGCTCAAGCGTGTTTGGGTTCTGTACACTCTATATGGCGAACAACGAAAATGGCGTTGCCTCGGGGGCCTATTTTTTTTGGGTGTTACTTAATAAGAAGCGGTTGGTCTGTACCCGAGATTTTTCCGCTGCAGGAACAGATGAATCTCGCGGAAGTTCGGTCGGCTATTTTCGTTACGCTGCCAGCACTCGCACATCAAGTCGTAGATTTCACGCGGGCAGCCAACCGGGATGGGCAGCAGGATCTGGAAGAGATAGATAAGAGATGGGGTAAGTATTTTTTGGATTGATCGAATGTTCTAGAAGCATTATTGTTTGGCTAACAAATTTCTATCCATAACCGTATGAGCTTTGGAGCATTCATATTCGGAACAATTTGTGAAATATTAAAGAGCGCAACAGTTTTGGAACGGCGTTGTCCTTCCCCAAAAACAGTGTCCTCAACGCCGTCCAGTGCACGGCCAACTGCTGCAATATCGAACTTCTGGCCCAGAAGTACTTCCCGAATACCAGCGAAGATGAAACAGCATACGAATCGATTCCTACCAATGTCATATACCATTCTATTCTAGCCATTAACCCTTTCGCTTCGAGCGTCATCGATAGGCGACATCCGCGTGACGACCTGTGTTGTCATCTTAATATTTACCCAAGCTTAATGACTAGAGGAGATGTGTCTAAAACGCGCCTGCCGGACAATTTGACCCCCCTGATTTTCTCGTAAACCAGCAAGAATAGAAATGCAATGGATATAGGCAATCGTGCTAGTCAATGATAGAATCCTATCATGCAAGTTTTACATTTGTAACATGCTTTCAAAAAATAAGGAAAAAATTTTTCTTTGGAAGCGATTTTCGATGTAATTTTCTGCATCATTTCTATAAGGTTTTTGTTGCTTGAAACCGATTCAGAGATAATGTTCGATAAATCACACAAACAATTGTTTTCACAAAATTAAATCTCGCGTAACTTTTGAAAAGGTCCTAAGTAACAAATGTAAACAAATCGAGTTAATGGATGCATACCATTAGTTCTCAATCACCGATACAAAATATGTCCAATATACAGATTCTAATTTTAAGCACTCAACTATTACTTCGGACGCCACTTTCCTTTAACGCTCGATACGTCCGAAGTAACAAAGCAATCAAAACAAGACGAAGTCGCACTTCGGACATTTTGAGTTTTTGTTATTTTCGAATGTACATACCGTTTTTAGTACAATTCTACGAGTCTACATCTACATCTACAATAAAGATCTGCAAGTGTGCAAGTGTTTGGATCGTTGTTCAGTAGTTATTTTTAAATTTTCATCGTGCAACGTAATTTGTCCAATGTACAAAGCCGTCAGCCAAAACGTCCAATATAACATTTTTCGCTCGGAGGCTTCAATTTCAATCTAAAATCACATTACAACAGCTTCGATTGGTTTTCCAGAGTTATTATTCGCTGATAGTGGTAAAAGTAGTGATAAAGATCAATTCCTCTTGAAACAATTCGCGGACCAATGTTCCGGTCTTTAACCTCATTTTTATAGAGTAGATGTGATTGTTACATAGGACCTTTTCAAAAGTTACGTGAGAACTGTCTTCAAAACGAAAACATGTCATCACATCTGGTATCTATATTATGTGCTCAGAGAATGCAGGAAAACAAGAGCGCGGACTGGAGAATTAATGCACGAATACTGGGAGAACACGCTCACCGGAGAAACGGTTTCTTCTCGTCGCTGGTGGGCATGAAGAGAATAGATTGATGGAATCTCTCATTCATACAAGCTGTTTCTCTGAACTTTGTAGTCTCTGAGAGAAACAACTCATGGGCATATTATACTTCTGCTGTGCCATTTAACACCGTATGATTGGAAATTTAGAATTTGGGCGTCTTACAAAATAAAATTCGTAGCATTTTTGTTATTCAGTATCTACAATACAGAACGATTACAGATGACTGAGGGTTAACTAATCTACGTACTGACGTAATTGTTACCTTAAATTTTAAGAGCACGGTCAAGATAAATCCATTCTCGCTTAGGGGGTGCGTATTACACACATCTCCTATATGAATGTTCAATCAATCTCAATCTATATATCATCAATCTATTCTCTTTATGCCCACCAGCGAAACCGTTTCTCCGGTGAGCGTGTTCTCCCAGTATTCGTGCATTAATTCTCCAGTCCGCGCTCTTGTTTCCCTGCATTCTCTGAGCACATAATATGGATGCCAGATGTGAAGATATGTTTTCGTTTTGAAGACATTTGATTTTGTGGAAACATACTGAGGTCATTTTAAAGTATGTGAAAACAATTGTTTGTGTGATTTATCGAACATGATTTAGAAATATCGTGATGGTTTGCTCATTTTTGTTCATTATGATTACATTTGAAGACATTTATTCGTGCCATGCAGAGATATTTGAAAAAATCATCTGGCATCCCTCACATACAAGCTATTTCTCTCGTGAGAATGTTATCCGGCCGAAAGCGAGCAAATTGCCTCGATCGAGGGTATGTCACACTGCCCGATGGTAAGCTGATGCGGAAAATATCAAATTGAGAAGGAAATGAATCCTTTCTTACCATTTTCTTCATCTGAGATATTCTCTGGGAACTCGACTCAATAAATATGACCCACAGTTATCGCCTCTGAATCGGTTTCAAGCAACAAAAACCTTAAAGAAATGATGTTGAAAATTACATCGAAAATCGCTTCCAAAGAAAATTATTTTTCTTATTTTTTTAAAGCATGTTACAAATGTAAAACTTTCATGGTAGGATGATATCATTGACTAGCACGATTGCCTATATTCATTGCATTTTTGTTCTTCCTGGTTTACGAGTAAATCAGGCGGGTCAAATTGCCCGGCAGGCGCGTTTTAGACACATCTCCTCTACAAGCTGTTTCTCTGAGCTTTATAGTCTCTGAGAGAAACAACTTATAAGCATATTATACTTCTGCTGGGCCATTTAACACCGCATGATTGGAAATTTAGAATTTGGCGCCATACAAAATAAAATTCGTAAAACTTTTGTTATTCATTATCTAAAACACAGAACGATTACAGTTGACTGAGGGTTAACTAATCTACGTACTGACGTAGTTGTTACCTTAAATTTTAAGAGCACGGTCAAGAGAAATCCATTCTCGCTTAGGGGGTGCATATTACACACTTCTCCTATACATCATGACCACCAGTCGAATCATCAAGATGAGGTTGTATGTGTGTACACTCCTGCCATAATCAGTTTTGCGGTGTAGCGTTTCGGACGATTTTTAAGCCCGATGTCGAAAGGAAGGTTCTCAGACGAAACTGAAAACTTAATCCGCAAATTAAAGGATATCGACTTGAGGAAGTGAGTTATAGCGCAGAGGAGAAACAGTGGAGAAACAATTGTAAGAAATTTTCTCAAAAATGGTCCCAAATATAGCATATGGACGAATAACAAAGGCCACTCCAATGTTTCAAACCGGGACCGGAACCGCATTATACACCTTGGAGAGACTGGAAAACTCAATTTATCGAGAATAAAGAAGAAACTTGAACTTCTCATATAGTGAATTTAAAATTTTACGAGGACCAGGACATTTGGTGTACACTAAAATGGTTATCCGAGAGAAACATTCAGGTTTTGAACTGGCCAGCCCGTTGCCCAGACTTAAACCCTATTGAGAACCTTTGGGGGGATTCTGGCAAGGCATGTTTACAGTGGCGGACGACAATTCGAAACAGTTCGTGAGCTGCAGACATTTGTTAGAGATGGGTGAAATAAAATTCCATAAAGAATGTTGGATAATCTGAGTGATTCAATGCCAAAACAAATTCATGAAACGATTCTGAAAAATGGGAAACCAATATTGGATATTGAATTTATCAGGTCCTTATTTTAATTTAATTTTGAGAATTAAATATGAGGTGCGCTTACAAGAATTTCTACTACGAAAATGCGTTTCCATTATTTAGAAAAACTGTAGACAGTTGGACTGGGATAGAAAAAAATAGAGAAAGCGCCTGGCCGGGTAAGGGAGTAAAATTGCCCCCAAACCAAATATCACCAGCTGTATGGCAAATATTGTATAGTATATTAAATAAGAAATTTTGGCGGTTTTATTGAACCCCTACGAGTTTTAACATAGAATCTATAGTGAAAAACGTACTTTTTCGTTTATTTCACGCCATCCTCGAAAGCTTCAAGATAAAAATTAGAAAATTGAAAAAATACTGAATGTGCATCTCATTACGGTGTATCAAGAAAAAAATTAAAAAAAAAATTTCATCAAAAATTTAAGTACTAAAAAAATATTGAAATTTTGATTATTTTATTTTTTTTTGGATTTAGAGATTAAGTCCTATTCTTATTCATATTTAAATGTATTCCTACGGCTTTCCTAGATATGTGTGATTTCTTTTAGTTTTTTTTTCAGTGTTACGCGGTACAAAAAAATATTTTTTTTTATATTTCCAAAGGTCTGGCTGGGAAAGGGAGTAAAAAGTCCCCCCAAACCAAATCACCAGCTGTATGGAAAGTATTGTATAGGGTACTAAATAAAACATATTGGCAGTAGTATCATATATTTGAGTCCTTATATGATACACCATAGGATCTATGGTGAAAAATGCACCTTTTCGTTTTTTTCACGCCATTCTTAATAGTTTTGAGACAAAAAAAAAAAAAGAAAAATGCTGTACATCTTACTAAGGTTTATCGATAAATATCTTCAAACAATTTTTTCATCAAAAAATCTAATAATAAAAAAATTTAAATACGCGGTACAAAAAAAATTATATATTTTCTGACATTTCGAAATTTTGAAAAAAAAATATAACTTTGAGACCCACTTCTGCTCCAGTTTTTATTTAAATGCGTTCGTATGTGTCTTTTGCTTTACATGTGGCGTAATTTTTTCCTGAATTTTTAAGAGCATTGCGAGACACAAAAATAATTTTCTCTATTATTATTTTTATTTTCTTGGAATCGATTATTTTATGGTATTCGTGGTTTTCAATTGTAAGATTAAAATTAAAAAAATAATAATAATTTGGATTTTTTAAGTGTTCTTCTCATTAATCCGAATGATCTTTCCACAAGGACTTTATTTATTCTCATAGAGCTCTATCGTACCGCTGACTCCTATGAATTTGGTATACCGTCTAAATTCAATGAAAAGATAATCTCATACACTTTAAGATACGAGAAAAAAAACTTTGTACAGCGCAATGCAATGCGACAAAATTTAGACACATGAAAAACAAAATTTAAATTAATATTAAAGCAGTACTGGGTCTCTAAATTTAAAATAAATTAAAAATGCCCACAGTCCAATTTTTTTTCGCACAATCCTCTTAAAAATTAAAGAAAAAATTTCGCTACATGTGGAAAAAACAACACATACGATCGCGTTTAAATAAAAATCAGAGCAAAGTGGGTCTCAAAGTATTTTTTTTTTGCGAAATGCCTGAAGGCACTTTCATCTGCATTAGAGAATCAAGCAAATCTAAGCTTAACGTTTCGGTGTGATGAGTAATTGTATTTATTTCTGCCAATTTGGTGCCCCAACGCTTGGGGGCAAGTAACCTTACTTCGATCAGGACCAGACGTGTGTTTTGCTTTCTCCTCACGTGTTTGCTTTTGTTGAGTGTTTAAGTGGTTAAAATCATGTTAAACCCGCGAGAGTATGTGCATCGTGTATCAATAAACATGAGTTTTATTGAATTAGCTGAGTTTCGTGAAAACATTTCGAAAATTAGTAAAGTTCAAAAATCAATCTTCCGGTGAAGTTATTTTCCATTTAATTGTGTTAGTTTAGTCAGTCTATCATAATGTATCGCACTAGTTTGTGCAGTGTCTTGTATTTCTCTGTTCGTCGAGTGCGCGTTTGTGCGTAACTATTCAGTGTGTATAACCAGCGTTGCCAATGTTCCAGTTTAAACTGGATTCTTCCAGTTTTTTTTCTCGATCCAGTCATCCAGTTGAACCCTAAAATCATCCAGTTTTTTGGAATATCGTCCAGTTTTATCCAGTTTTTTTTATATGTGTAGTTACCCATTTTATGTAAAATAAATTTACGATGATAAATATTATCTCTCCTCCTCCTACCTTCCTATTTTTGACATTTATCGTTCGATCGATTTCGTTCAATTCGTCGGTGTTTTGTTGAAAATGCCAAAACAAAGAGATTTTCAAATATTGTTTCGCAGTAATTACAGTTACAGTTTTATGAGCTACATATAAATACTACGTGAAGCTTGAAAGAAAATTCTATTTCTCAAGCATTGGAATAGGTAAAAAAAAATCATTTAAGATAAATCACAGCCGATCATCTCAAGGGGGTAGTACACTATGGAAACTTGAATAAAATAAAATAAAAAATATTTCTGGCTTAAAATGTTCTCTTAGATGTCTACTTTACTGTAGTTAAGTTACAAGCCAATTAGTGGACCTAAGTCTTTGCGTAAGGAGCGCGGATTCAAAATTTAAAGCCTGTTTTTCTCGAAACTATGTTTTGTAAACTCCATCCGATTTTAATGAAATAGATTTTCCAAGATTCTCCACTAAATTTCCTGTCATCGTACGTAGGATTTTTTGATATTTTGAAAAATATAATTTTGGTGAATGTTTTTGTCTCGATTTTTGAGGCAAAAACGCAATTTTTTTAACAAAAAATTTTGCCATTTCGTCAAAAATCAATATTTTGAAAAAATCCTACGTACGATGACAGAAAATATATTCAAGATTGCGTAAAAAAAATAATTGGTTGAAATGGGTCCACTAGAAAAACTGGTAAAACTCCCACTATTTTACAAGGTTTTGGTTGCAAGAGTTCAACAAACCGGTTGCGGCTATTCAGGGGACAGTCCAATTGACACCATTTTATTTTTTGTTTGTTAAGTAATATATACCTATTGAAACTGTGAAAACTGTGATATCAAAAAATCGTGAAAATCACATACTTTTTATGATGTTCATATTGTACTACCCCCTTAAAATAAAAAGGTTTTACAGGATCCAGTTTTCTTCCAGTTTTTTTAAGAGCAATCTTCCAGTTTTTTGAAAAGTATAATTGGCAACCCTGTGTATAACAAGTAGCCCAGCAAAATGCTAGTGTTAGTTTAGGGAAGATAAAAGTTGCTATTTTATGTGTTTTATTTCCACGAGAGAGTGCAATTGAAAATGAAAAATATTCATCCAGTACAAGCATAAAACATTGAATGTCTTTCTGAAAAGTGTTACGTTGAGTATCGTGTTTTAAACCGCGCGTATGCTAAGCATTAAGAGAGTCGTGGAACGAGGCTCCAACTAAGTGATATACTCTGAAAGTTTGTCGGTAGCGCGATCGTTTCTAAATGTAATATGTGTAGTTTCGCTATCACATACATTTTCAGTGAGCTCAACTCTGTGCATTTCATGTGTATGGGTTAATCGATGCGGTTTTACAAGTATTGCGATGTAGGGTTCAAAGGAGAGGAACAACAGCGACATTACTGTTCAAATACAGATAAGCCTTTCTTTGATTACTATTTTCTCTTCTTTCGAACTTCTTGTCTTTCGCTATATTTTAGGGTTTATTTTTATTTCAATGTTTTGTCTGTTTGTTCGTTCTTCCAAAATACGTTGCACGGATTTCGGATTCGGATTTTTCACATCTAGACAAATTCAAAAATATAAATTCAAATCACACATCCCTATAAAACGGAACAGATAACTGAGTTCCTACACGTAATAAGTAAGATAATATATCAGTTATGTATTGGCTTGGGGAAAAAGAAATGTCGTGTATTGTCAATATATGGCAACGCTTAAACATATCTTGTGTTGTACTAATCGCATCGGGCCATACTATACGACTATTTGAAGCAGGGGTATGACTAAAACGTCAAATCCCTCATATTGCCAGTGTACCCAATATTGCTGCGGTTCACTGACATTTTGGTTCTGTCAATTACTGTTGTTTACAACTCGGTCCGGTTATATAGTCGAATAGTGGCTAACTTTAAACGCCATGTTAAATGTGAACACCTCCGTGTGAAACCGAAATATGAAAATCACTCATGCAGTTAGAAATAAAGCATACTATCTCCGTGATTTCAACGATTTCAATACTCGTAAATGATACGTTGGTAAACAAATGACGCCATATTGATTTTGATTTTGGGTCGCCTATATTCAATTAATGTCTAACCCCTGATTTAAAGACGACAATCTGTGTCATTTTGACAGTGTTGTGATTGTCCTTTTTAGTCTCAAGCTATAGCGTGTCAAAGATGGAGTCCACCAAGCAAGAAATTCGCCAGGCAGCCGAGAAAAAAATCGTGTAGTTTATGGACCTGATACTGTAACGATTCGCACAGCACAGCGTTGGTTTGATCGATTTCGTTCTGGTGTAGTGGCTTTCGAAGATACATCCCGTACTGGTAAGCCAATCGTCGTGGAAACCGATAAAATCGTTGAAATCATCCAGTAGACCGGCATGTGAGCACTCGCTCGATTGGCTAGGAACTGGGTATGGACCATAAAACCGTTTGGAACCATTTGCCGAAGATTGGATTCCAAAAAAAGCTTGATGTATGGGTGCTACACGAGTTGACACAAAAAATCTTTTAGACCGAATCAACGCCTGCGATGCATTCTGCTGAAACGGAACGAACGCGACCCATTTTTGAAGAAGATGGTGACTGGTGATGAAAAGTGGATCACGTACGACAACCTAAAGCGAAAAAAGTGGTGGTCGAAGCGTGGTGAGCCGGCCCAAACCATCGCCAAGCCCGGATTGACGGCCAGGAAGGTGTTGCTGTGTGTTTGGTGGGATTGGAAGGGAATCATCCACTATGAGCTGCTCAACAGAAGCTACGGGAGCTCGGATGGGAAGTCCTATTGCACCCACCATATAGTCCTGACCTGGCTCCAAGTGATTATCATCTCTTCCGGTCCATGCAAAACGCTCTTGGTGATACTTAGTTTGCCTCAAAAGAGGCTTGCGAAAACATGCTGTCTGAGTTTTTTGCAAATAAGGAGGGGGGGGGGGTGGTGGCTCTAATAAGGGTGGGGGGATAATGAGGTTGCCTTCTAAATGGTAACAAGTTTGGTAACAACTTAAATTGGATAATTTGAAGTATGTTAAATAAAGCGTCAAATTTCGATCAGAAATACGACATTTCTTTTTCCCCAGCCCTATACAGTAATCGTTCGCTAACTGGTCCTGTTTTAACTGGTCTGCGTTTTAACTGGACGAACGTTAACTGGTCCTTGGACCAGTTAAAAAGCAGAATTTCGTAAACAATCGACGCCATATTCAAATGGAAGATTTGCTGTGAGGGGCATTCGAATGAAACTTGAAATGTTATGAAAATTGACATTATTTTCGCATGACAAAAACATTGATTAAATTACAGAAAAATAATTTTCTCAAATTACATTTCATATCTGTTGTCACACTGAATGCGAAACTTCCATTGGAATCCTTTTGTTTATACAATTTCATGAGCAACGTGAATCAAACAATGCATTGAAGTTCCCCTCGATTTTATTTGACGTTTAACATGCCGGACCAGTTAAAACGGAAAGGTCAATAACTGGTCTTCCCTTTTCGCCCAGTTAGCGAATGTTTACTGTATATGCTTTTTCGGGATGTGAACTCGATTCTATTCGGTGTTTGTTCGTGTGGTTTCCAACTATTCTCCTTATATCTGTTCTTTGCATATCTGTTTATTCATATTTTCTTGTGCGATTTCAGACACTTAAAAACAAATAAAAGTAAATTTGTGTTTTGTATGATTACATTGATTCGATGTACAGGAGCGTACAGGAGCGTACAGGAGCGGAATGCACACGTCCGCAAGTATTCGCTCTCCATTGACGTATATTATCTTTGTACATATATCAGATGGTTTGCAGTGGTACTGTTTGGGATACAAAGTAGGTGTGTTTTTTGTTTATTCTATTGGTTCCTGCTCCATAAGTGTTTATGTCTCTGTTTGTTTGATGTTCAGAGATGCCAGATGATTTTCTTTTTAAAATATTTCCTACACGGAAAGTCTGTAAATGTTTTCACTTATTTTGCCATGTCTTTGCGGTAAGTCTGCAGAATGAAGTGCGTCACGATGTATCTATTCTTGTAGTTCGGAGGTGGTGGCTTGGTGGTGTGATGCAGTGTGGGACATTTTTGTGGTTCAAGAAGGAACTACAAAAAAGGGTTTGCATTGTGTTGCACTGCCGGGCATCCACCGACGAAATATAGAAGACGATGTGTAGTGTGATGCTTCATTCTGGAGACTTACTGTAAAGACATGTTGTTCGTTCTTTTTCTATCGTATGTTCGTGTTTACGTGTAGAATGGTTTCAGAAGCTCCTGGTGTTGCACCACATGAGATTTTCGGATTTTTGTTTTGTCGAGAGGTCAATTGTTCGCGTTTACATTATCACATCACTTACCGCAGTGAATCCTGATTTTTCTTAACCATTCCCACTAACAACTATCCCTTCCATGATAAACGCTAGGGAACCACGCTATAGAGGCAACCCTTCTGGCCTTCGGGCGGCGAACATCATACTAACATTCCTTCCCTTCCCCTGGGGACTGTTAGGACGTGGCCGGCGTCGTTATTGACCATTCAAAGCTCGAATCATCGAAAATTACACAACGAGAATGATTGCTAGTCCCAAGCGTCATTCTGTGTGTTCTTTGTGCAATTTGGTTGGTTCAGGTCAATTACGGAGAGCAACTACGAATTGTACAGTCTACCCAAGCTCAAAATTTCGAAATGCCTGAAAAACACTCTAAAAATTCTGAAAAATAATCACATATATCTGAAATAAGCGTAGGGAGAAATTTGAATACAAACTAGAGTAGTACCGAATCTCAAAATAAAAATAATAAAATTTAATTTAAAATTAAAATGATAATTCATTTAATTTTTTTTTAGTAATTGATTTTTGGTGAAAAATTGTTTGAAAATATTGATCGACACACCTTAGTAAGATGTACTTTCAGTAAAAACAAAAAAAAAATGTGTAAAATCGACTTTTTGGGACAGAATAACGAACAAGTCTCAAAAATTCAATTTTTGGCAAAAAAAAATCGAGATAACGATAAATCTCGACGTTCCATGCAATTTTAAGATGTTTGGAACCAACGTTTTTTTTTCGAAAACATCGATTTCATATGATTTGGTTTTCCGATTTTCAAAAAAACTGAAATGCTGATGTTTTTGCGACTCTAGTAAATGAAGTACGATTAAGCTGATTTTTTGCATGAGGTATTTTATCGTGAAAATCAACGATTGTGTCACATTTACCCGAAACCCACTCACCCGAATGACAGTTACCCGAAAGACATTCACCCGAATTCCACTCACCCGAATGTAACAAATACCCGAAAGGGACAGCTACCCGAATGTAACGTCTACCCGAATTTACACTTACCCGAATGCGCCATTTACCCGAATGCAACAATTACCCGAATGTAACATTTACCCGAATGTAACATTTACCCGAATGCGAAAGTTACCCTAATGTAACAATTACCCGAATGTAACATCTACCCGAAAGCGACACTTACCCTAAAGGAGGATATATTCAAATAATACACAAATTTTACTATATTTGTATTTGTATGTGTATATTTAATTCTGATCAGTGTTATATAAAGATAATATTTGTCTCATACTTTCATTTCCATTCAAAAAGTATTTTTCGGGGGAAGTACAATTCGAGAAATACTGGCATTGAATAAAATCCTTTTCAAAATAATGAAAAGTGAAAGAATGCAGTTTTATAACGTATTATTAAGTCCGTCCATTCTTATGGATTTCGGGTGAATGGAATTCGGGTGAATGGAACACAACCAAAATCAACAGTTTTTGAATGGATTCGTTGATCATGGGTCAGATTGTGTACATTGAGAGGTAAATATCTACCAAATGGTCGAAATGAACGGTACCTCTTGAACAAGACGATTGAAGTTTCATGTGGCATCATTTCTTTTCTCCATTTCTTAGAAGTATTACACCTGTGTCATGCATTTATCATGAAAAGTAGAGCTAACTTTTTATACCCACTAAATATTCATAATAAAGTTGCTTTGGAATGACATTCGCGGCTTGATGCAGCTTGAAAACCGAGCGAACATCGTTGTTGAAGCTACCGTCAGAAACCATCGCCTTCAGGATATTACATTATCATTATATGCCGTCGATACAAACTCACTTCACATTGTTACTCCATCCAAGGAACAGACGAGGCGTGGTAACAATGTACCTTGTAGCGTATCGCAAAGAAGTAATAAATATTAAATTCCAATAGGAATAATGATGGAATAATATTGTTTCCTGCCGCAGTCGCGGCCAGCGGGGAAACTATTATAGGTACTTGGTAAATCCTGTCCTTCTTTTGCAGCAGCCGCCAGTAAGGATTAACAGTTTCCCTGTGGCGTCTTTATTCATCTCAACCACTATTTCGCATGAAGGGCTGCCACCAAGTCCAGGCAGCCACGAGATGGCTCAAAATGGGGTATATTTACACACTGGCAATCGTAATGAGCTAATTATCTCACCACCATAGTTTTCAAAGGTAAATTGAAAGTTTACTCGCCACCCACTACTACTACTGGACCCACTACAATCTCTACCGCCGCGTTGTCAGCAATAGGATCGTTGCCTGTCTGTTTGTGCTCTTTCTTGAATTACCAATTATCACCTCTTTCCGGATCTGCATCTCGTGTTTCTGCGGTGGGGGGAAACGGTAGCAACGGATCTGACTTCCAGAAGGAACAGAGGAGACGCAGATGAGGGAAGTTCTGAATTATTAATCACCAATTTACATAAATTAAGCAGAGTTTAATTTGGAAAGTAATTGCTTCTCGAGAAAATTTGCACTATAAACTCTCACTCTAGCTCCGCCCAAATGACAGTGGGGTGGGGTGGGGTGGCGCTCACGCGAAAACTATATTAATTTTTCAGATGGTTGTAAGTGTTGCTTGCGTCGGGATATCCGCTCCCTCGGGTTAGTGAAGTGGCGAAAATTGGAAATCATAATTTCGCACTTTAATATTTACTCGGAAGTTTATCGAGTAAATACATTAACCACTTCACTTGAAGCCGGGCAGCTTGCTTTATGCAATTACTGGAAATCTGGTTAACTTTTATTATCTAACTTCTATTTACTGCATGAATAGCACCACATGGTCAATTGGATCTCTCCAAAATACTACGAACCGAGGCGCGCATTTCGAGTTTTCCACCTCGGAAGATTCATACAATTTTTATGATTGAGATACCGACGATGGAATTCAATTTTGCTCTAATTTATAAAAAGCTCACGCAGAAAAAGCCGGTTTCCCTTTTTCTTGCTTTCTCTCCTTTAATGCAATAAAGTGTGTATCACATTCAAATCGAATTTATTTGGGGTGTTTTTCTCGGCACGTTGCGCTTGGAAACGGGTAGCTAAAGCTAAAGTGTCGGCTGTATTTCGCAAATCGAATATTTTCACCGACCGGAGGCAGGTGAGGGAGAAAATTTGATCAAATTGTATCGTCAGCTTCTGGTTCGCAGCAGAGCGGAGAACAGCATTCAGAGAAGAGGACGGGGCTAATTCTACTTATCTGTCCTCATTTTTTCACCATTAGATCAGAGTCAGAGAACGACCATTTCACCCAATCTCGGAACATATTTCATAAATGTGCATTTAATGTCTACGGCCGAGTGGTATCGAGATAAGTCCAGTCTATTCGATTTGCTCCTTTGAAGTACTTTTTAATTCCAGTCAATTTTCCGTCGCCCCCATTTGAATGCCATCATGGCTTTATGGAACGGTCGTCGATGGAGTCGAGCCAGACCCAGGGGCATTGACGTTTCCATGTAGCGAGCGCTCGACTGAGATTCTCCACCAAACTTTGAAGTGGCTTTGTGCAAAGTAACATAGAAAAAAAAAACCGAAAGTGTGAATTCTCTTTCGCTTATTCCCACTCAAACCCTCAATTTAGGACACGTTTCTTGTGCAAAAAAGGGTGGAGACCACCGTAGGCTCGAAGCATCATTGTTGGGGACACACATTCCGACTGTTCTGGAATAGGGGAGGAAAAACTGAGCGTCCGGATCCTTTATTTAGAGCCATCATTTGGGCGATAAAAAAGAAATACTTCCTGCCATTGAAGTATTTCTGAAGTAGTTGAGCGGTACCTCGTTTAAATTTGGGATATTCGTCGCTTCAGTCGTTCGGTTCATGGTTGCAGGGAATCCTTTTAAGGATCCCTTATTTTTAAGAGGGGAGAAAATGCGATGGTCGTTAGACCGGGGAACTAATGACAGCGAAAACGTCAAGCGGTTTTGGTAGATGAAGATGAAAATTTGGCAAACGATGCCAGAATATTTTGTTGACATGAGTTTGTTATTGACAAAATCAAAGCATGTGGTAGAAATAGTTCAATGGAATAGATTTCCTTAACACTCCTATACTCGCGCATTGGTCTGTCAGACCGAGAAATCAATAATTCGTTCATTTATCAGAAAATATCAACACTACGACTTTGCAATTCTCTCTAGCTTCGTTATTCGTCGTTCGTCATAGTTTAGCGTATCGCATGTGTTGGTAGAAAAGAGACGTGTACCACTTTTTAACACATTCGGTCTGACACACCGACACGAGTATAGGAGTAACTTTTTTGGACAAGTGCCTTTTTTCATATTCTAGAATATTGTTGAATGAAGTGTATGAATTATGTTAGTGGCGCGGAATGTTTATTGAATATAATGCATAAGATCATTACCGGACTATTCTTATTTGATTTCAGTCTCTTTTGTAACTGGATTGAACGGATCCATATATTAACTATTCGTCGATATATTGGTCGTTAGATTCATACGTTCAAAAGCAAAATATAAATGTTTGATTTTCGTATAGTTATTCGCTAAATATAATGGTCATACATATGCACACTTGTGAAAGAATTTCACTTGTGGAAGAATTGTAATCAGTAAACTATAAACTAATCGGTGACTTATGGTAATTTTTAACAGTTACAATTTCGGGGATATTTTTTTATAATGGACAATATCAACAAGAAAACAAGAAAAAGAAAAGGAAGTTCCTAGAAATCCTTTCATATTTTTTTTATGCCCCATATAAAAAAAAGACATTAATTCTTAGTTTACCAAGAATACAGAGACAAAGAATATTACAAGTATGCAAACTTTGTATTCCAGAACCTTCTGGTAATTATCTAGAAGGTCGTTATACATTCTTCTCTTCGATAAAAGACCCGAAAAACACGCAACAACTACATGAGATGTAAAAAATATGTTTGTTTCGAGCATGCAGTTATGCTATGTTCTGATTCTTACTCCATTGAAACCACAATCGATTAATACGTTTTTATGTTATTTTATAGCTCTTTATACTTCCATGAATTATATTCAGTTGCTTACTTTTTATTAATAACAGTGAAAAATTCTATTTTCGTTATTTGTGTTGGAGTATCAATAATTAATCTGTTTTGAGGAGGCTGAATTAGATGACTATTAAAACATAATAAAGACGAAGAAAACATATTGTTTGAAGTATTTTCATTTAATCATACCCTTTTCTTCAAATAAACGCCAATTAAGCCTGAAAAATACAGTTCAATTTTCGGTCTGTGACACCGTGCGCGAGTATACGTGTTATGATTTTGCACGCGAGTACAGGAGGTTCCTCGATTACTGGATCGAAAGTTACTCACTTAAAATGTTGTTTTATTATACACTAGCAGATCCAGCAAGCTTCATACTGACACAAATTGAATTGAATGCTCAGGAACCAGGTGTTAAATTATCTTTTGAAATGATAATCATGTTTATGCGAGGATTGCAGGTAGCTTTATTTGTTTTAAGATCTTTTTGCCTTAGGCTAGTTACGCTACTTAGACCGAATATGTTGCTTGCATTTGAAAGATGAGAAACTTTGGTATTGAATACAGTTGAATACATTGAAATAAATAAAAATACTCAACTTTTCAGATGTACATAAAACCCTTATCTTAGAAATGAAAACATAAAAGTTAATGTTTTCCTACGCGTTTTCATTTTTTTTAAATTGCGTCATAAATTTTATTATTTTTTCGTCAAACAAACTAAAACTCTCTAAAAGCTCTACAATCCGTTCTTTGAGACCCAGCTACAATTTTTTTAGTTTCACCGCAATATCATTTCAACCCATTCTTGATGAGCCTTCCATTAGGCCGCGATGACATTGCTTCGGGACCTCGGGAGCGTATAGAGCGAGGTTTTTTGTCAGTATTATTCCTACACTCGTAAAAATCGTGATATTTGAAGATTCTTATAGAAGGATTATCAATGTTGAAAATGATATTGCAGCGAAATGAAGAAATATAAGAATACTCCGGCAATGAAAGAATTGCAGAGCGTTTAGAGATTTTTATTTTGTGATAGAAACAATTTAGTTTATTATGCCTTTTTGGGAGAGAATCAATAAAAACGCAATAGAAAACACTAACTTTTATGTTTTTACTTCTAAAATGTTCACTTAATTTCACTGTTTGAAATGTTTTACAACTGTAGTGGTACCAATTCTCTGATCTTTCAAATAGAGTCGTTTTAAGTAGTAGGGTAGCTTGGGTTTTTTACTATTTTATTTTATTTTTTTACCCTCTACTGACCCCCACACCAATAGGCTGATAGGGAGCCCACTGGTAGTGGACACTTACTAATAGATAAAGAAAAAGTACTAACTAATAAACTAAACGGAGTAAAATCCCAGTGGAACTTAGTTCCTTTGAAGAGATTCACTTAAGATAGGAAACAAAAATAATTTAAAAAAAATGAAAACAAAACGGTGATAACATTTATGACTTTGGAGACTATTTTGGATTAATTTAAAAATTTATAACAAAAAAAAAATAACAAAAAAACAGAATGGTAAAGTCTAAATTTTAAATTGGTTGGCACACTGACACATTCATTTACGTTCCTGATCATATGATGTTTCAGCTTACTTTTTAAAATATTGCTATTGTTTATTGATTTCAAATCATTGGGAAGTAAATTGAATTTTAATGAACCGTAGCTCATAATGCGCGTGAAACCCAAGTTTGTGTATGCTCTACTTCTTGTTAACTTATTTGCATTTCTCGTATTCGGAAGGTTCACTCGAGTTGAAAAATTTATGTTATGATGGAAATTACGATTGTGCAATGTATTATGTACAAACATACTTGTTTGAGTATCACACAATCCTCAAATAGAAATAATTCTGTGATGTTAACTAGTGTAGATTGAAATTGTCGGATATCGGAACGGTAGGTTAAAGTTTACTTCAACACATCTGTTCTGAAGTGTTTGGATTTTTTTTAGTTTTGATTTGGCAGCATGACCCCACACAACGATTGAATATTGGAGTATGGAATGAATGCATGCGAAATAAAAACGCAGCAGCGCTTCTTTAGGCACAAAACAACGTACCGTTCTGAATCATATTTCGGACGCTTAAGGCATATGATGCAGAAAACAGATCTAAACTTTATGCACAGGTATTATTTGGTTGATCTTTTCGACTGATGAAATACAGGAGAAATTTAAATATTTATGAACGGGTGAATTCTACGTGCTCACGCTACGGAAACGTCAAACACAAACGATAATGAGTAGTGTTGTAAGATTTCTGCCGATTATGTTATAATTTAAATGTAGTTCTCATGTGAAATGAGAGTGAAACCAAGGGATTACTCCGAAGAAGCAATTGTGATATTAATTTGATAGTTATATCATCAGTGCATTAAGCATTTCAAGATATTAGAACAAAGCGTCCGAAATATGATTCAGAACGGTACTCTTTTCATGAGACCACATAGAGTTGAAACTTTTCTCGATACATGATTTATATGAGTGTCCCATGAAAGACAAGAATCTAAGTGTTGCCCTAAATATTTCAAAGATGTGACCTTCTCAATTGACAAGTTCCTGACAGACGGATCGAGATGTTGACAGATTTTCTTGCGTGGCGAATGAAAAACCATATATTTTGTTTTAGTAAGGTTTAGTGTGAGATGATTACCACTAAAATATTCCATGAGAGCCGCTAGATCTGATTCCATATCAGCTACAATGGATTCAACATTAGGACGAGGGTAAAATAAGGCTGAATCATCTGCAAAAAGTCTCGGTATACCATGAAGTTTTAAATTTCCTAAATCATTGATGAAAATCAAAAAAGAGTAAAGGACATATGTTAGTTGCTTGAGGAACTCCCATGCCAATTGGGCGTAAGTCACTGCGAACACCATTAAACATAACGAATTGTTTTCGATCAGATAGGTAGCTTTTCATCAAATCATTAGCAACTCCTCTTATACCATATCTTTCAAGTTTTTTCAGCAAAATTTCATGATCTAAAGTGTCAAAAGCTTTTTTAAGATCGATAAATAAGCCACCTACGATCTTTTTTCGATCAATTTCACAGATCAGTTCATCAACGAGCTCGATAATAGCGGTCATTGTTCCACAGCCTTCCCGAAAACCATATTGATATTCGTACATAGCATTGTTCATACGTGAGAAGCTTACAAGCCGTGAAGTTAACAGCTTTTCCAAAATTTTATTGAGAACAGGTAATGTTGAAATCGGTCGATAATTCGAAGGATCGCAGGAGTCTCCGGATTTAAGCACTGGTGTAACTTTGGTGATTTTCAAAGCATTTGGATAAATTCCAGTTACGATTATTTCATTGAAAATTTTTGAAATAATCTCAGAAAACTGATCTGTGTTTGCTTTTATCAGTTTAGCTGGAAAATTATCATAGCCTTTGCTGTTCTAAACGTCGAGCTGGCTTATTAAAATGCTGACTTCGTTCACGCCAGCGGGTCTCAAAAAATAGAGCTGCTTATACATTTTAAAGGTTTGAGATAGTCAAAATTATTTATTGGTAATTTACTGGCCAAATTATTGCCAATACTGGAAAATTAGCAATTAAACATTTCAGCAACATCTTTATCAGAAACTATGGTTCTCTCATCAACTTTTAATTTGATTTGTTCTCTAAATTTTTGTAAAATGCTCAAAGAACAGTGAAAAGATCCATGCAAAATTCGGAATGGTCTCAATGCATTTTTTTGGTGTGGACTCTGGCCAAGACACCTGGTATCGATCCCAGTACACTGTTACTGATTGTAATATTATTGTGACCTTGTATAAAAATAAGTTGAGGAACTGGTACAAACTCGGTAACCCGTGGGTAATTTGGTACCCACCCGGATCTCTGGCGGTAATGAGCGCACTCTGATGATGAATAAAAATAAAGTGTTCTACCAATGTAGTAACAAACGTCAGATGCCAAAAACCCAAAATATCTGTGTTTAAAAAAAAATCAAGTTTTGTTGTTTTTGAAATCTCGAAAATTTTTCATGTGCGCCTTCTGAAAAATAATTAAAAATCGAATAGTGAGCCGATTTTAAGTATTAAAGCTGATTTGGATCAAGCAATTGATGTTCTTCAACGAATTTGAGGAAGTGTATCGAAATTTTAGTGTATCAAATTTTAATTATTTGTTCCTCTTTGTTTTGTAAAATTGCATGCTTTTACGTAAGATAGTGTACTTCATTTCTATTCTGTATGAAAATGTCAAAAAATACATTTTTCTGTGATTTCAGAACGATTCTTTTAATTTGAAAAATAAAAAAATGGGGTGCCTAATTTATACCCAGGCATCTCGGGTACTCGAATTTGAGTAGTTTCACTTCTATGCTCAAAGCTCCGAGCCCAATCAAGATTTTTGAAATCAGTTTGCGGGGAAATGTGCGCAATAGATTCTTGCATAAGCTGACGTAATATGAAGAAATTCCGAGCATTGGCCAAGAGCTTAGTCCAAAAAAACAAAATGGGGAACCGAATTTGTACCAGTTCCTCTATGTATTTTTTCGATGAAACACACAAATCATCGCACAGACGGTCCAAGTCACCGCGTATCAAATTTTAATGTCCAAAAATCATCTCTTTTATTTTATGATATGTTTGGTAATTTGAAGCTTGATATAATGATTAAACATTGTTGATTGAGAGAAAACAAGTGTAGCTCAGTATACAATATGACATTTTTATTTAGACCGTATTGATTTGGAATTATTAGGCGATGTGTTTGGGGGTCCAATTTCCCCCCATTTCCCCTACATGTATATAAAATTTAATTCGCGCAGAATATGTGCAATTGTTCATATTTTCTGTTAGAACTAAACATAGGTTCCATGAAAGATCATGTTTCATAATGGTTTCATCAGAAAAAAATCCAGTAACGATTTTTTCAATTTTCACAAACAATCAATCATACAAACAATCACGATACGCAATAGGCCAAACAATGGATTGAAAGTAGCAGAAAAACATTTTTTCCAATTTGAAGATTTTATGTTTACCTAGTTTTTGAATCGTCGAGCTTCCTCCAGAATTTTTCTGATAAACAGGAAGTATATGAAAACTTAAAACACGGAATAAAATAAAATAAAAAATTGAAAATATACAGCTTTGCCTTAGTTTTGAACTCAAAATTGAGTATACTACATTAACAAAATAAACCCCGCGTTACATGCATCTTGCTTGTAAATAAATGACAATATCATTATAAATATTTGGTTGTATGCATTTGGTTGATTTTTTCCCTTGTTGGGTGTGAACCACTACGTCCATTAGTTTGAACTATTGTGGTATGCCCCATTTTTTGTACTACGCTTCAAGCTTCTCTACTGCTTATTGATGAAGAAGTAGACTGAAAGCTATAGCGAGATAGGTGCCAATCAGGAATAATCTGTTTGATAAAATTTATAGTCCTGATCGGCGACACAGACCAAACTTCCTTGGGCTCCAGAATAGCCTTATCAAGGTGTTGAAGTCTGCGTCTTTTTAGTGCTCCGCATTTGCAGAGCAAATGTTCCGAGGTTTCGCTTTCGGCATTACAAAAGCGACAAATATCATCTTGCACTAAACCTATGTTTTTGAGATGGTATTTACTCGGACAGTGTCCTGTTATAAGACCAGTGAATGTGCTGAAGTCTTTCTTATTAAGACTCAGCAATTGTTGAGTAATTTTAATACTCGGCGTGATAAATTTTTTTGACTGGTTGAGTTGTACAGCCATTCAGTTGGCCATTACTTCCCGGTCTTCCCATTTCTTCAGCTCACTCTTCAACACACATTCAGAAATTCCACAGAATGGTTCTGGACCAGTGAAGGGTGAGCTTGAGCCGCGTCTTGCGAGTTCATCTGCTTGTTCATTTCCCTCTATACCGCAATGGCCAGGAATCCAGTACAGTTGTACCGAACTTCTCTGACACAGTTGTCGTAAAAGGCAAATGCATTCCCAGACAATTTTTGAATAGCACTTGAAAGCATTGAGGGCTTTAAGTGCTGCTTGACTGTCTGAGAAGATACAAATGTTAGCATGTCTATAATTTCTTTTAAGGCAGACATTTATACATTCTATTATTGCAGCTACTTCTGCCTGGAAAACTGTTGGCCAGTTTCCCATAGCTACAGAAATTTTTATTCTGGGACCATACACTCCAGCACCTGTTCTGTTACCCATTTTCGACCCATCGGTATAGAACAGGATTGAACCATTACGAACATCGGGACCACCCTCATCCCATACTGAACGAGAAAGTTCGATCACTGTGTATGGAATGTCATAATTGGTCCTTGGCTCAATCCAATCGCTGTTCATCGCTGAGGTTGGTCCAACGGGTAAGAGATTCAGGATGCTCAAATGACCAGTTTTGTCCCCGTCTAATATTTTTTTATATCTTTTTAGCTTTAGAGCGCTTCTATTAGCCTCCAGCTGAACATGTTGACCCAAAGGTAACAAGTGAAGGATAGCCTCCAATGCCTTTGAGGGTGTGCTTCGCATTGCTCCTGTTACAGCAACGCATGCCAGTCGTTGGAGTTTGTTTAGCTTTTTTGTAGCTACAGTCTCCTTAGTCTTTGGCCACCATACTAATGAGGCATAGGTTATCCTAGGCCGCACAATTGCTGTATAGACCCACATAACCATTTTTGGTTTCAGGCCCCATGTTCTACCTATCATTTTAGAACATGCCCATAGGGCAATGTTGGCCTTACTGATAATTGCATCTAAGTGTGCGTTCCAGTTTACTTTAGCATCTAGGATTACGCCTAGATATTTCACTGAAACGTTGAATTTTATTTCCTCTCCTCCAAGATTTAGAGTCTGCAGATGCAGTTTCTTCTTTTTGGTGAAAGGAACAATTGTTGTTTTTGAGGGATTTATGCTCAGACCTTCTTTGATACACCATGATTGTGTAAGGTTTAAGGCCATCTGCATCCTACTCGATATCACATCGTTGAATTTGCCACGTACCATTATGACTAAATCATCAGCAAAACCCACGGTTTCGAAACCATTCGCCTCCAAACTAATCAGAAGGTCGTCAACCACCAGTGACCAAAGTAGAGGTGATAGAACCACTCCTTGTGGGCAACCTTTCGTTGCAATCACAGATGTCGATGACCCACCCAGCTCCGAGGTGATTTGTCTATTTGTGAGCATGCCTTTGATCCATTCGACTATGCAGTCTTCGAAATGTCTTCTTCTCATAGCCTGTGCCATTGATACATAGGAAGCATTGTCGAAAGCCCCTTCGATATCAAGAAACGCACATAATGCAGTTTCTTTTGACGAAAGAGATTTTTCAATTTTAGTCACAAGCGTGTGTAACGCTGTGACTGTGGATTTGCCTGATTGATAGGCAAACTGGTATTTAGATAAAGGGCATTTGGACATGAATACAGACTTTATGTATTCATATAATACTTTTTCCATAGTTTTCAGCAATATTGATGATAAACTAATTGGTCTGAATGATTTTGGGAGTGATTTATCACGTTTCCCAGCTTTTGGAATGAAGACCACTTTAACGAGTCTCCATGTGGAAGGAATGTGCTCTAGTATCAGACTTGCCTTAAAAATCTCGATTAGAGATGGAATCAGCTTAGATTCTCCTTTTTGAATCAGGGCTGGAAAAATTCCATCTGCACCTGCGGATTTGTAAGGTTGAAAGGATCTCACCGCGCTTTCTACTCTGGCCCTCGTGAAAACCATTCCAGCAACTATCTTTGCGACATCCTTTGCACTTTGAGAATTCCTTCGAGAGCATTTCATGTCGCGGTTGTAGTTAGGACTGGTATCAGAATGAACCGATGTAGATCCCGGGAAGTGAGTTTTCATCAGTAAGTCTAATACTTCTGAGGGAGATTTTGTGAACGAACCGTCGTCCTTTTTGAGGGAACCTAGCCCGTTCGAGTGGTCTTTTGCAAGAGTCTTACTTAGTCTTGCAACGATTGGGGTACTTTCAATGCTTTCGCAGTTATTTACCCAAGATTTTCGTTTAGATCGTCTTAGTTCTCTATTATATTCGGTTAGGGCGCTCCTATATTGAGACCAATCCGAATTAATTTTAGCTCTGTTGAACAGCTTCCGCGCTGTTTTACGTAGCCGCTCGAGCCTTTTGTTCCACCATGGAACGTTTCTTGTCGAAGAAACTCTCTTAAGTGGACAATTACTGTTGTAGACAGAAACTATCGTATCATTTAATTCTTTTGAAGTTGATTCGAGCTGTTGAATCGACCTTATTCTTGTGTTAAGAGTTTCTGACTCGAGTTCAAGTGAATATCGTTCCCAGTTGGTTTTTCTTGGATCACGATATTCTCTCTGTACTGTCAAGCCACCATCCCATTCAAAGATAATGTGTCTGTGATCAGACAAAGACGCCTCTTCCGAAACGTGCCAGTTGTGTATTTTCGAAGAAATTACCGGACTGCACAGTGTTAGGTCCAGGACTTCTTGTCTGATAGCGTTTATAAACGTTGGTTCATTGCCTATATTGGCAATGTCAATGTTGTTTGAAGAGAGAAATTCTAAAAGACAGTCACCTCGACTGTTTATGTCAGTACTACCCCACAAAGTGTGATGAGCATTGGCATCACAGCCGATGATGAAGTCTTTTTTGATTTCTCTGCAATAATTTACGAACGCCGCAACCTCTTGGGGAGGTGCCTCAGGTACGTCACCAGGGAAATAAGCCGACGCAATTATTATGTCGGATCTTCCCTTGGCGGTTGGTATCTCAACTCTGATCGCGACGATGTCCCTTTGAATGAACTCTGTTATAGGAAAGCATTTAATATTTGCTTTTACTAGAACAGCAGTTCTTGGGGAGTCATGCTTGTCGTCGTAGAATAACTTGCATGAACCAGTATGAATGCCAAGTATTCTTCCTTTGTGGACCCAAGGCTCTTGAATTAAAGCTAAATCCATAGCGTCTTCAATAAACCTCCTAGACAGCACGCAAGATGCTGCTTTAGCGTGATGGAGATTTATTTGCAGAACCTTAGTGTTCTGCGTTATTTTCGACCGCTCGTTTTGTTCATTTGGATGTGGATTATTCATAGAAGTCCCACGAGTCTCTCGGTAAAGAAGGTCCACTGCATCAGTGACCGGCTTAATGCAGCAAGGGCAGACGATACTGTGGAGGGAGCTCTGGTGCTCCACAGGCTCCGTTAACGGCAAGGTTTAAAACCCCCCCTACCATTCATCCCTCGGCACGGGTCGCTTCACACCTTGGTTTAGGGGTTTATCCATTACTTCCTTTCCATAATAACCATGGATAACAGCTATTACAACCATCCTCCTTTTCTGGGGCTTTGGACCCACTGCTCTGGTTTCTCAATAATTTCAGGTTCTTATTCGGACATGCTATTATTGAGATCCGTCATTCGCAGGCGGAGATTTGGTTGATTCACCAATTTGAAGAAATAAGCTCCCAACTATTAGTAGTTCTGGTCATGTTATTGTGTCTGAAGTGTCTGAAGTGGGGACAAGTGGTCACCTGCTTGTTTGGTAGTATAACTATTGACTATTGACACCGTATTGATAGTCCCTTATGTTCGAAGAATTTCATGACTTTTGAGATACCCTGCACTTCAGTGGAGCTGTCGCATGTCAAAATATAAATAAAAACAAAAATCGCTCGCTCGGTAGTCATTCGCCGTTGTTTTGTGCGTTTCGAATTTAAGAAATTTCTAGTGAAATTTAGTTTACTTGACCTGATATTTGTACAAATCAACAGTTTGGACGATTGTTCACATATTCGAGGAGAGGTGAACAGATTTATTTCGCATAGAAATTACTTTCAGGTTGGGGGGGCAAAGTGGTCAGTGGAGAATTACTACTGACAATGTTCTTTTTTCAAATGATGCTAAGCTTAGTGCATGGTCGTTATTAACGAGTTTCTTTATGGAACACAGTTGAATACAGAACAAATGGAAATTAATTCAATTTTCCTCGATTTGAACTATTTTGGAACTGGGAAATAGTAATGTATGTAAAACATGATCATGATCTGTAAAACAGATTTTACGAAAAAACACGAAACGACCATCAAAATCCATTAACAGCAAAAAGAGTTAGTTACTTAAACACTGTATCATAAAAATGTGACCGGTTTTCTGATTAAGCACCTTTAAACATAGAGAATGTGAATGATAATCGAATGTGTGTTAGATTCGATTTTCGTTGAATGAAGTGATAATTGTAACATGGAAGCGTATTGTAGCAATCATCCGAATCCACGCTTTAGGACATAAATCCATAACAGAGAAGTGCTGTGAAGGTGTCAATCATTAGTGGCGTACATACACTATAGTCCCACAAAAAACAGTCCAACGATGTTAATATGTATGGTTTTGGAAGCCAATTCACGGGTTCAATATGCGAAATTATTCGTTAGCTAAATGTTTCTTTCAATAAATCAATTTTTAAGAGCATTAAGGGAATTTGTGGTAAATGTGGTAAAAAGTCGACGATCATAGCCCGGTCGCAATTAACTGTTACTTTTTGGAAAGCATGATTTTTGAAGAAAAACGAACCACCGGCCCATAAAGCGCTTTAAGCGTTGTTTCGTGACAATGCGATTTATCCGGACTTTCCATTTGAGTGTTTCCATGTAGGTTTTAACGAGTTTGGTAACATGAGGCCGAGTGTTATCATTGTGGCATCCTGACCAGAATGTTTACACAATTTACACAATATTACGTAAGTTACATGGAGTGTGTAGAATTGTAAACGTCAGTGAGGGGATTGTTTTCAGAGTGGTGCTCCGAGTTAGGCTAAGGTTACTTTGGATAGGAGTACGCACGAAAATTTGATTGTACGAATAGAAACAAACAATTTTGTTCGATAGAAGCTGACGAATACGAACGAAGCAAGGGGGAAGCAATGTAACCACACCAATACAACTCAATGTGGTTGTTTAGCTTCACTATTGCATACAATTCGTACGACCACTTTTCTGCATCCAGTGTCACCGCCGCCTTAGTTTGAGTTATAAGACGCAGGATATCATATTGGCGATCCTGCCAGATATCGTGTTTAATTACCCGAGAATTTTTATTTGATCGTGACCATTGCGGAAAACTGAGGTAAGAAAAACATTTTTAGTTCTATAGCGCAATAGGAAATGGCAACTAAATGAGAAGAGTGTCGAGTCGGGAAATGACCGAAAGGAAATGTTAAGCCGGTGATAGACCATGGCCAACGATGTGAGAAATAATTTGAGTCGGCAAAAGCCGAGACCAAAAACATGTTGAGCCGGTAAAAGACCATGGCCAACGATGTAAAACGAAATGAGTGGATAAGAAAATGTTGAGTCGGTGAAAGACCATGGCCAACAATGAAAAAAATACATGGAGAGAATGTTGAGCCGGCAAAAGACCATGGCCAGCGATGTAAAAAGAAATGAGGGAAGGATTAACAAGAGAACAGATGAAGATCGTGTCAGGAATGGCCCATAATCAGAGGTAAACATAATCATGAAAGATGATGGGGTTGGGATGAAGCGTGTTGCTATAAACTTGCTACTATAAATATAGTAGAATCGTCAAGATACATATAATGTGAAGGCAATTTGAGCGATGTTTTCAGTTAACCTTACCTTTGTTTATGTCGAATATAGTTGGAATAAACTGAAGGACGGAATATAATCCTATTGCAAACAATGGAAGAAAATCAAGAATATGAAAGCCAACAAGGCGAAATGCAAAAAAATAGAAGGTTGGAACATATTTCTCAGTATTTTCAAAAATACATGAACAACTGTTTGTATTTGATAATATACGAAAATTCCAAGACTGTATTTAATGCATGATTTAACGGATTATATTAAAAAAAAATCATTGTTTTTTTGTTCTCAATTCGATTATCTTATCATAGATGAATAAACGAATATATGTTTGAACAATCCAGTCAAAGACAATATGAAAATAGTTTCCAAAAACTTTTTGTTTTCTTATGGTACTAAAATAAATCGAAGAAAATAGAGATGCTGAACAAAACAGATATTCATTGAAGGTGACTCTAAGTGTTTTGATAGGTGGAGGAGTAGGAGAGCACGAAGAGCGGCACATAGTGACAGAATCACCAGAGTGTACACTGTGAAATTCACACAACAATTGAGTTTTAATTTGAAATGGTCGGGGCTCAGGTTTCGAACTATGGTGAACCAACTCCTAATCAAAGAGTATCATGAAAGAACTGAAAGACTACAATAATACACAACCATATTGATAATATTCCTTGATTGACTTGGCACATCTCATATTTCAAGCATTGTTCATCTTGTGCAGGGGAGGATGTGGCATCCTGATCAGAATGTTTACACAATTTACACAATACCACGTAAGTTACATGGAGTGTGTAAAATTGTAAACATCAGTGAGGGGATTGTTTTTAGAGTGGTGCTCCGAATCAGTTTGAGTTATAAGACGCCGGTTATCACAGTCATGATGTGAATATCTCTTCTCTCTGCCTCTGCCCATCACCATCATCATTGCGTTGTTTCGAAGATTACGAACTTATCCTGATAACAAACGCCTGTTGTAATTCTATACAATCTTAACGAAATTCTGTGGAATTTTGGAAATTTTTGCTCATTTTTCACATTACTCAATTCTTTTGTGCTCAACCTTTATAATACAAACAGAAACAATAATTTACTCGTGAATTTATGTTGACTCCAGAACAAGTGTGGTGTTTTGCAAGAAAAAAAAAATCTTCAGTTGTACTTCCAATAAACATACGTATAGCATTGACTTATGAACCCCCGCACGCTCCGATGAACGCAAGCTGAGTGCATTCCAAATCGAAGCGATATTGCTTTTATACCGTTTCCACTTCACAACGAACGTGTTTTGATTCAAATGAAAGGGATCAATTTTTAATGTACATATATATATGAATGTGTATTTTTTCCTCTCGCTGCAAGCTAGAATCGAATATAGCTCTTCTCGAAACCGGAGATAAGTTATCGTTTCTTCGATATATACATGCAATACCCCCGTCGAATCCTTGTTTCGCGTATCAAGTTCTTCCCGGCGATGCATTGTTATTCAATTGCTTGCTCTATCCCGATGGTAATCGAATCGGTTGGATCTCTCAAAGTCCCTCTCCCCCTTTGTGACATTCGAGGGGGGTTTATGTGCTCGATAATAAATCAATTTCTGATTGGGTTTAGCTTTTCAACACGATTTTGCTGTATTCAACCGAGAGCGAGAGCTATATTTGTTTTTCCGAGATGGGATGGAAATCATTCCCAACAGAGCCAACAAAGGCCAACAGAAAGCTTTTAAGGTACTCTCGTGATGCTAATAACCCGTCACCACAAGAACCCCGTACTAATGTAGCCCGAAACAGCGCAACAGAGAGCTACAAATGAGTCCCAGCGTTCATTAAAAGCATTCGTCATTGCGGTATCAAAACACCGCATCCATAAACGTGGCAGGTACGGGAGAATACAGGACACAAACGGACGCCCAGATTGTGGTTATTGAGTGTGGATTCAATCATTTGCGAAATCCGCTAGAATGCTACACAGAGTTCCCGGGGGGAGATTAGCCGGAGGAACTGAGAGGGTTGAAGCAAATCATCCCTTTGTCTGCATATTGAAAGACCCAGATGGAAGATGGCTTTCCACCCTGTCGCCCATCGCCCTCCCACTCCACTTCCAATATTTTGCGGTTCGTGACGTCACTCTCATTCTCATGAGCCCATCGACAGCATGAGTCGTAATGGCAGCAGGGAATGTAGCAAAATGAAATAAAATCTTTATTCGTCCATTATCGGAAGAGGAAACCGAGCCGGAAACGATAATCCCGGTTATTGTGGTGAACCCTTGTGCAATATAATACCAGCCACGAAGCACCGGCGTGGGGATAAAATGTGACCAAATGTTTCATTTAGCAAGTGTTGCGATGCTTCAAAGCCACACAAAATGGGTCGAAAATATCAAACATTAATCCATTATGAAATGGGGAAGTGCAACCTGAGTGGCATGCAAAAGAAAAAAAAAATCCAATTTTTGTCTCAATTACAAACCTCGACAAGTGCAAAGCGCAAAAAATAACCTATCATATGTTTGCCAACACTGCATTCAATTTTCTAAATGTTCTACAGTGCGCTGATAAAAGCAAATCGCCCACGCCAAGGGATTGGTCAGTGTCATTAATATATTATTAGCGTCACTAATATTATCGGGGCTAGAGGAGTTTGCCACTAGTGGAAACCAGAGGCAGAATGATACCCGGTTGAGTGCCCAACGAGTAGTAGCGCAATATCATATGCAAATTATAACGACATTTGTGGCTTTTGGCTTTGGCCGCAAACATCGAATCGACTGCGTTGCCGTTTCCGCTTGAGTGAATAATTAATTGGCTTTATATACGCCGGGTGTCACTTTCTCAGCTCCCCCGGAACCCTGATCACCCACCTCCCCATCGGAGCCTACACACGGGTGAGAGAACTGTCCAATTCTGTTCGGCGTCATCGATATTCAATAAACCTTTTGACCATTGGCTCCATCCCTAATCCCAAAGCAGTCAGTGTACGGAAAGGTCGGAAGTCAGCATAAAGCGAAGGTAATTAAAATCAAATTAAAATCCTTACGTGTTTCTTGTTGTCCTGGTACATGTGTCCGACGTTCTCGATCACCTTTTCGTCGCTCAGATTCTCGAAAGGCTGCTCCCGAGCAAACGTGAGGATTTCCCAGAGCGTCACGGCAAACGCCCATACGTCTGACTTTGATGTAAATTTACCCTGTGCGTGGTGAAAATTCAATTAATTAGTGCAGCACACGTAAATCCATCCCATCACAGGACGGAGGAGAAGGGTGGACGATGGAATCATTTCAAAATAGGTGTTTGCGAGTGTCAGTCACTTACCATCAGGACGCTTTCCCATGCCATCCACCGGATTGGCATCGGTTGTGATTGTCTCCCTGCTCCCTCCAGGTGGCAGTAGTCTGCGGGATATGCAATGCGGTTTATCACAGTTCCTAGTGTACAGATTTTTATCTCCAACTGCGGCCCTACTAAACAACTCCTGGAAGCGGATGCAGAAGAGTGGGGAAATATTTATTAGAAAATTGTTTGTATTGGTTCGTATTGATAGTTCGTGGTGGCATGTGGAATCGGGTACGAGTATATGGCGGTATTATTTCATCTAACGAGTACTTTGAACTGTGTGGAATCGGTCGATGATGACTTATTGGATTGATGTAGTTATCGATGAATGTTGGAACATGTAATTAGGAAAAAAGCATGCGATATGCTAATGTCTTTATATATTGTATCTATCCCTGTGAAGAAACTGTTAATCCCATGAAGCTCAAATTCTCGATTCTTCGTAATAAGTTGAAAAAGTTAATTGTAAAATTATTCACGAATCAATGGCAGGTCTGACTGTAGACAAATTACTGCCAATGTTAGATTTACGGAATACAAGATATATCGACCATCTTGCTATCAAAATTCTATCATGCTTATCTTCCTTCCGACTCTAAGCTTCTGTACAGACTACTCAGTGATATTGTGCTCCTGGTCACCCATCCCCTTACCGAAAGCGCTACCTTAATTTGAGCACAAAATATTTCAATTGTACCTACCTTACGATAATTGACAGGATTATCGAGGGGAGGATTCTGGTACGGCAGCGAGTTTATTGGCTTCATAGTACCCCGTTACGGTACTAGCATGATGACATCATTCCAAATCTGTCCAAAAATAAAGTATCGTACATGTGGATTTTGATGAAAGGCAGCTGCCGATTTTTGCGGGAGCTTCTTCCGATAATTTTGCATGTGTCCATGAAAGGCTGGATCTTCTAACTACAATTATGCAGGCATTCCATGCCAAACCGATATAGTGGTTCTTAGATTTTCGTGAAAATTGGTAGTTTTGTTCCTTATCGCAAAATATTATCACCTTCTGTTAGTCATTTTTGTCATTTATTATTTACATTTTTGGGTGGTCCGAAAAAATATGTTTCCCCTATTTTTTCAAAAATGACTTTTTTTTCAAAAATTTATAACAGCCGGAGTACTGAACCGATTCAGATGATCGACATAAAAAATTAAAGTCAGTTGGTTAGTTGTATTTGAAAAATATTAAGCTTGCAAAAAAATGGGATTTTGTTTTTGTAATATTGTATTGGTGTCTGATTGCTCACATGGCTAGTCTAAGAGGGCGTTTTATTTTTCATATTTTTTCTTGAAAGCTGAAGTTTTTTGACATAACATATCCAAAAATCAGAAATGTGATTTCTATCATTTTTGAGTCATGATTTTTCATAGCCAGCATGTTTTCAGTTTTCTTTCAATCTTCCTATGTGTATAATTTCATGAAAATCAGCAGAGCCGTTTCGGAGAAGTTCGACCACGAACATCGTGACACAAGGTTTTTAGATATATAGATTTACTAGTACATTTTTCTAACTAGAATATAAATATTAGGGTGCCAATGAAAATGGTCATCTCTAATTTCAAAAAGTTACCTGATAAAAAATGTTCACCACCTCGAAAAAACACCCTATGTCAAATATTAGCTCAATCGGACCTAAGGGAGAATGGCGCAAAGCGGTCAAAGTTTGAGTTTTTTGAAAATCGAAAAATGACCCAAGGGAAGAGTAAAGCAAATCGAGGGTTTCGGAAAAAAAATTTATGCCAAATGTCTTAAAATTGCATGAAACGTCGAGATCTAGTGTTACCTCGAAAATTTTTTTTCGTCAAAAATCTAAACTCTGGGATTTAGTTTTTTTTCGGAATACGAAACAAAAAGTTTGGTTTTTGGTGCCAAAAAAAATGGTTATCTCCTATTCCATTCGAAACTTACTGCGAAATGTCGATTTGCACTATAATATACCCTTTGCAAAATATTAGCTCATTCGAACTTCATTTATTAGTGTCACAGACGTAAAAATTTGAGTTTTTTTTTTGAAAAACGAAAGATCACCGAAAATCAGGGGTTTCAAAAAATTGTTGATGCCAAATGTCTTGAAATTGCATTACTCGTCGAGATTTACAGTTATCTCCGAAAAAAAGTTTTGTCAAAAAATTTGTTTTTGTCAAAAAATTTGAGATGACAGTAAGTCTCGATGCGTCATGCGATTCTAGTACATTTGGCCCCAAAATATTTTTTCTCGAAAACGTATTTTTTTTTTAATTCCCAAATATATATATATATATATATATATATATATATATATATATATATATATATATATATATATATATATATATATATATATATTATATATATATATATATATATATATATATATATATATATATATATATATATATATATATATATATATATATATATATATATATATATATATATATATATATATATATATATATATATATATATATATATATATATATATATATATATATATATATATATATATATATATATATATATATATATATATATATATATATATATAGATAGATATATATGAATAGCCCTTACAACAGGAAAACAACATCAATAGCATTTTTTCAAAGAAAAAAAAAAGTTGTTGTTCTAAAAACTTTTTCGATGTAAATGTGCCCATCTTGTATGGAAAATGTATGGAAAACTTGTTGAATATTTTAAGGGCTATTTATATCTATTTCTTTCAGAATTTTGAAAACATATGTTTTCGAGGAAAATGAATTTTAATTTTCAAAATATTTTTTTTCAATTCATTTTTTTTGATAATTTTTAATGAAAACCATTCCTACATTCCATTCTTTTAATAAAATTCTGTAGGTCTGATATTTTTTTTGTAGGCTTTTTTTTTAAATTTTGAGTTTTTTCAACTTTTTCGAAAAATATTAATTAAAAATTATAACATCTACAAAAAGATGGTCAGAGAATGTAGGAAATTAACTAGGTTTTCATTAAAAATTATCACAGAATTTTTTGGAAAAATGGAAAAATTTCATAGAAAAAAAATATTTTGAAAAATAAAATTCATTTTTCTTAAAAATATATGCTTTTAAAATTCTGAAAAAAATAGATATAAATAGCCCTTAGAATTTCCAACCAGTTTTCCACACACGGACGATGGGCACATTTACATGTAAAAAGTTTTTCGAACAAAACTTTTTCATTTTTATCTTTGAAAAAATACTATTCGTAACATTTTTATGTATAAATTATCGCAATTTACATGCTCTGCTAACTTTTCTCTATTTGGAAATATGTCAACAACATGTCAAACGTGAGAATTTGCACACATAAATGTTACGAGAAAACCATTATTTTTTTACATGCAAAAATGACTTATATTCCAAGAACTATAACAGATTGAAAGTTGACGACAAAAGTTCACATTTTAATGAGATCTAAAACTTCGTCGTATACACTATATCGCTATCTTGACTTTAAACAAAATTAGGATTAGTTGTTTTTTTTTTCAAAGAAAATATAAAAAAGTTGTTGTTAGAAAAACTTTTTCCCTGTAAATGTGCCCATCTTCCGATGTATGGACGACTTGTTGGAAATTTTAAGGGCTATTCATTTATATATTCTTGGGAATTTTAAGAAAAATACAGTTTTGAGAAAAATTAATTTTAATTTTTAAAATAACTTTTTTTCAGCGAAATTTTAGTCGAAAAAATGTTTGGCATTTTTTCGTAAAAATTTAAGCAATTTCCTACATTTCATCCTTTGACATGAATTTTGTAGGTATCATAGTCTTTAAGTTATAAATTTTTGTAAAAATTAAAGAAAAAAAATTTGGCTTTTTTCAAAAAGTTGTCTAATTATTTTTGGAATATTTCTAGAATGCAAAGTTGCTTAAATGACCTGCTATCTGAGATGGTGCTGCCAACGGCCAGTCGAGTTGACATGAAATTCGTCACCATATTTATCTACAGCTATTTTTTGAACGATAATGTGTTCATCATTCGCAATTATTGCTTTTGAATGTACCGAAGGGCCAGAAACCCAGGATTTAAATCTAGTAAGGACGTTTATATTCAATACTTGCATACAGGTAAAATGGAAAGCGGAAAATAAATTAAACATATATATGTAAGAAAGCGAAGATTTGATGGGAGAGAAATTAACATTCTTTAAATATGAAAGAAATAAAATGAATGATAACTTCAAATATAATTTTAAAAAAAATTAAATTTGCTCGTGTATCATATAATGTATAAAATGTGTATCAAAAGAAATCAGAAGGGAAAATATAAACGTAATTGAAAGCAAATGTTCAAACCATAAAATAGAGATTATTAGAGATAAATCGACGAAAAATAACAATTCCCAATAACATAGTATGAAGTGGGAAGACAGAAAAAAATTGGATTACATAAAATTGAGCATAATAAATCATTATCCATATTGTATGGAACGAATGAACGAACAGATACGGAATGAAAGGACAACGGTGGCTCAAGTTAATTATTTTAATATTTTATAAGTAATTCCCTCAATTTAGTGTTTCATAAATCAGTCGTGGATAGTTCGAGAAACTAAACCACACATTAAATTCATGACATTTCAGCGTATCAACGTAAGTTCTGCGAAGCAAGTCGAACCAATACATATTACAACTAAAAGTTTTAATAATTGAAATTTTTCTGAACATTCAGTGTGAATCTCTATTTTTGATCGAAAGTCATCTGACATACCTTGCATTTGCTGCAAACAGGTTGAAATTGAGTGATTTTGCGATTCTTTAAGAATATAATTTTGAAGTTGAACTTTGAAAAAAAAACGTTTCAACTTGCCCCGGTGTACCTTATATGCAGTAAGTAAATCTAGATAACAATAAACAGTTATTAAGTTAATATAATATTTTGTAGTAAATAAATGTGTTTTTTTTTCACATTTTCGATAGTACAGATTTTTGGTACAGATTGTTTGAAGAAAAAGTACAGATGAAAATAAATTTTACTCCTTCTGGTACAGATCAAAATGTGGTAACACTGCTTGTAAAGATTCATCCATTAGCGATTTGACAGTTTCGTGTCTTCGTGTGAACGAATCCTTAAAACATTCTAATGGTCTGTCAATGTCAAAGGGTTAGTCATAATCAACATTTTAATCATGGTGAAGTACACGAACAAGCCAAACCTCATTCTGGCTTATTTTGCAAAAATATCTTGGGCTATATCCTTACAGGATCAAATTGACTCAAGAACTAAAGCCACTTGACAATATGAAGCGGCGAAACTTCTTCGATTGGGCTCTGGCGAATTTTGAAGAAAATGATGATTTCTATCACAAAATCGTCTTTAGCAATGAGGCTTTGTGAACATGCAAAATATGCATTTTTGTAAAAAAATGTAAACCCACATGTGCTTCAAGGAACACCATCACATTCACAAAAAAAATACTGTTTGGTGTGGTTTTCGTGCCGCAGAAGTGATTGGGTCGTATTTCTTCATCTATGAGAACGACTGACATGTTCCCGTCAATGAAGAGCGCAATCGCGACATGTTGAAAGACTATTGACTTAGGACTACGTCTTTGATTTCTATATAGGGGGGGGGGGGGTCACTCTACGAAAAATGTAACGTTTTATAAGAGTTTTCAAATGCATATTACGTAGAACAGTTCTTACGGTTTTTGTTATAATATATACCATTAGACGGCAAATTTATCCAGCATTTTTTTCTCCTGAGACATCAACAGTGAAAATATTAGAACAAATGAGCAATTTACCAAATAAAACAGATATGTTTTGCGAGCGCATGCGAAGGTAAACCATGTATTACGCATTCTTTCTTACAACCTCGTTCCCATGAATGCTGTATGCAACACAAAATTTTATGCAATAATTCGTTCTATCAAACAAATTAGCGAGATGTTGAAGTAATCAGATGCAAGATTTCATGCATCACTTAAATTTCATGCAAGATTTCATCAAAGCAAAGCAAAGCAAGTGATCGTTCGTTGATTGGGCAAGAAAATCAAAACAATTATCGTGTTTTACTCGCTAACTGGACTGCAGAACAGCAAAAAACAATACTTCAAATTGAAGATGATATCTATTATTGATTCAAGAGAGTTAAACTAACAGATTTGTGAACAATGAAAAAATTACATTTAAAAAAACAACTGTTCTGAACAATCACAGTCCTACGTCAAACTTCCGTCCGTGCCTCTAGGCTCAGACCCTTCTACTTTTTTTGGAAGATCTTAACTTCAATAATATGTGGCTTCAAGAAGACGGTGTCATTGGCCAAGGAGCATACGTTACAATGAATTTATGGAAAAGTAAGTTTGGTGAATTATTCCGAGAAATGAACCTGTCAACTGACCGCCTCGTTCATGCGTTCACTGGCCTATGCCAACAAGCCAGCAACTTTAGAAGAACTCAGAGACAACATCCAACGCGAAATTCGCAACATTCCGGTCAAAATGTGTGGCCGAGTAGTGGAAAATTGGGTCCAGCGGATCGATAGCTGTAAAAGGGCCCGTGGTGGTCAAATGACCGGAATCGAATTTTATTCTTTAAAACAACCAGAATATAATATTAATTGATGTATTGAAATATTGAGATAATTGAACTCAATATCTCAAAAAAAAACTGTGTTTTATTTAAAAAAGTTGACAATTCCTTAATGAAAGACCCGTTATATTCAATAAGTACAGTATTTCAGTGTCGTTATAGTCAACGAGCCAACCAACAGAACATGACAATGCTGAGTGTCACTTTGACAGTCTGCTTTTTATTATTTTGTTATCGGTCGTTGTCACTGCTACCGAGTTTCATTTTTAACACTTTAAGGACCGCTCACGAATTTTCTCGTGTTTCGCGTTCCATCTCTTACGGATGAATCACGAAATAACCCGTGTTGTCTACACTTGATGGTTAAATCCTTGGTCTGGTAAGAATCTAATAATATCTACCGATGGCTCGCCTTCATCTCATTCATACAGAAGGAAACAATCTCATTCGTGGAATTCGAACATATGAAGCGTACAAGCGTTTGCCCCAAAACATGCGATCCTTAATATGTTAAATTTCTATAATGTTTTGTTCTACTCGCATAAATTTAGCAATCCTACGTAATCCCATACTGCATTATCAACAATATGATAGATAGCATTACAAACAGAAACTGTAACGTTTGACGTTTGACCTGCTGAAAATCTAACGGAATAAAAAGTAAATTAAGTGTCCAAATTTGAACATATTTTCCAGCTTGGGAATTGATCAAAATCGACAAATGAGAGATCAACTGAAACATTATGTGTCAACCAAAACGAACAAAATCAACGTATTTGTTATCACATCAAAACACCCTGAAGTGCTCATCCAATTACCAGTACTTTCACAACCTCCCTAGGAAAGTCGCTCCATTACGTTTGTACTAGCTACTTCTAGTCGGACCCTTGGAAGGATCCATGCTGAATGGTTTGACGAAGTGATGACTGATGTTTTATGCATCAGAACACAGAGCAAAAGTTCTCCCCCTCTTCCGGTGACTACGGTGTAAGCTACGAGCTGTCCGCCATATTTTCGCCTCCCCACTCCATTGGGTACCGGTAACAAAGGAACCGGACCGAGCGCTGCCAAACTGCGCGCACCAGACAAGTAGTACAGGTAGACAATACCTGCAAATGAACATTAAAATTTTGTCCATAGAGTGAAAGATAAATTATTCAGTGGTCTGAAACTGAGGCAATTCAAGGGAACAGAGCCCATAAAAAATACTATGATCAGCACTCAACCCAATGCAGATCGGACCGGCGGATGGGTGACTGGGAAAAATGTTATTAAATATTATTTTCTCATATTTTTCGTTCTGTTTGATAACGGCGAACTGTAAATAATAGATTAGTGTAAAGTAATTCCTATCCTGCCTCGTTTCGTTGGTCGCTTTCCGACGAGTCGAAAGGCTACGAAATTTCATTCAAAAAAAAAAAATGTTACAAAGCATTTCCGTTTGTGGCATTAAACACAAAAAAGCGGCTATGGCAGCAAATCATTACCAGCGACGCACGATGACATTATTCCCGGCACTTCGGATCGACATGTCAGCGCAAATGGAGCGAAAAAAGCGGTGTTGAATAATTTATATTAATTCATTTTCACATGTTACACGAATGAAGAGAGCCGCGTCGTCCTGCGGTTGATTGCTATTGACGTGCTAATTTTCATACAACGTTGTGTATGAGTACCTACCTATATATTTTTGTACAACAATAAATCCACCGATGGGTAAATGGACTTTTTTTCCCCGAGAGCTCAGTGAAAGCAATTTGATTGATTGGGTTTTCAGTACATTCCCAATATAATTTGAATATCGAACATGTCACAAGCAGTCACATTTACAATGTTTTATTGTGACAGTAATACGTGCCGTTGACATCTGTGTTGGTGTGTATCCTTTTCTGTTCTGATACCCGAAATTGGAGGTATTCGTATATGTTTTTTTTCTTCGCGCTGTATTTTTTTCGGAACAAAGCCTCATCGCTCAGTGGACAGAGTTTTAATGGAATTGAAATCGTACAAAAGCCATTTAATCTCTCGTAGCAAGATTATTATTGCTGCACAGCGTCGAATGGTGAAGCGTTGAAGCGGGGTGGATTGAGGGAAGAAGGCTAACGATGTGGCGTTGCACACCTGAGGCTCCATCTCTAACGCAGTCCACGAAAGATAACGTTTCCAGCCTTCGGATACTTGTGCTGCATGCACACGAGCGTTAACAAGAATGTTGGACTGTAATACACCGATCCCCTAGGTAATAAATTAGAATTAAAGTACTTTAATCGCCCGTACAACGAAAACACATGTTCTGGCTTTGCTGCGCCCCCGACATGATCGTCATCATCGGAAACAACGGTGGCGGGGCAGCAATGGTGGCAAAGGACGGTGGACACCGTTGCATTTAGCGCTGGGGAGGAGAATTTATAGGGATTTTAGAAATTGTCCCAGCTTATGTCCGGCCGAACGCCGTACAAAGGCAGGAAAAAAATTAGGATAATCTATCCATTATTACTGCATGTGGTGGCCAGCCCTCGCTTAACGAGCAAACAGAACTCCGAGCGTGTGCAGTAGTAGGAGTGTAATCTCATTTTGTATGTGTATGGGCGCGTATGAATCGAATCTATCGTTCAAAATATGAAATCGGGAAATCGAGTACGAAACAACATATTGGCTTTTCAGGTCAAGCTGACATATCTCGGATGACATTGACGAAGTGTCTATAGGGGAACTTTGGGTAAGACGCACCGTGTCGGTAAAACCATGAAAAATCATGGAAAACGCAGTAATTGGCAGGATTTTTCTGTGCTTATAACTTCCTTTTTTCATTATAAATACAATTAAATGTATTGTAGCACCAAAAACCACGTCTATCTTCATAAAATAATGATATATCAAAAACTGCATGGTTTCATGCAACTTTGACCGCTTCTGTCATAAGAATTTTGAAGCTTTAAAAAACTTATTTCAATTTTGCAAACTCCAATACACTCTTAAATGTTACCAGAGCTATCAATTGAGTTTGAATAACAAAATGTTAAAAAATAATTTCTTACATCAATAATCTCATAATGGGGCACATCGTTCCAGCATGGAAATTAATAAAGAGAGTTAGTCAGTTCCAGTGTTACTAATTCACTCAGATGTTTTCTGCAATTGTTATATACCCAGATGGTTTCTGAAAAGCATAAAACCATTTTCAAATATCCTTTCTTGTATCATGTGATAAGAACCAGAACGAACAAAATCATTTCAATGTCTCTGACTACTAAAATCCATCCATGATTAAGAATAATGCAAACCTTAGAATAAGAATAAAAACTCATAAATACAAAGGCCAAAACTGCCCATGATTGCATAGGAGCCGTAATCGACAACACCATTAGTGTTGGGGAAACGTATTATTGTTGTATTTGGCCTATAAGCATAACCATGCAAATTTCCGATGAAATGATCTGTACAGTTGAAGGATATTATAGGCAAAAAGAGGGCCTAGGTGATTTTGCGGATTATAACAATTTTTTTCCATTTGGAAAACGCTTGCGTCTATTTATGCGGACAATCAATCGTTTCAATGAACATTTGTCCGCATAGCTAGACGTAATCACCAGGTTACTCTGTTTGTAACGTTAGTATTTACAATTCCGTTAATAGTGAAAACGTCTCCGTCGGTAGTTTGAGTTGTTATCGGATAAAATCAAAAAGGGTTGGAAGAAATTTAGTGAAATGTCTGGAAAAGGTGCTCTTGATTTGTTGCGAGTCTATGATAGTACTTTTTAACTGAAGAATTCTCTGGGATATGATAAGAACAGCAGATTCGTGTTTTTTTAATTAATTGAATTTGTAAAGGCAATCTGCAATATTCATAATTTTAGCAACATGATTTACCGATATCACGATCAATCGCATAAAGATGGTGTAGTGCCTTACTCCAACGGTATGAGTAAATGCTGAGTATGTGGAATAATCCAATGCTGAATCCGAGAAGTTATAATGCTGAGAACCAATATTATTTTAATTTTACAACTGATCTGATTGTTTCATTATCTACTTGAAGATTCAAATGCGGAAACTTAGGTAATTATAACATTTAATTGTTCATCGTGTACAGAAAATAGTAATTATATGAGCAGCATTCAATGGTTTCTTATATTCATCTATTAGGAAACACTAAGTGGTAAGACACTATCGCGACGGACATGTTTGGACTCTACAAGAAATATGATTCAAATGTAGATTTAGCTTATAGTACATAATACTGATAATTGTTGATTTTCGAACGATGTTTGAAAGCTGTATAGAACTACGTCTGTTATGCGGACAAACAGTGATTTTTCGGAAACGTTTTTTCAAAATTGCTCAAATGTTTTCGAACCTAAAATGGTTGCATGTTGAGCACACTTATTACATTGTATAGAATGCGAAAGAGCGAAAAAGTCGATTTTGTTCATTTTGTCGTTTACGTCTTCTATACAAACATGGACAGAAAAGTCTGACACAGCGGCACGTAGCAATATATTTATGAACAGCGGCGCCTATTGATACGCTTGTAAGCAAAAATATTGGATTCAAAATTCTTTAGCGTTATCGGCGTTTGATAACAAAAATGCCTCGAAAATTCGAGATCATATGATGATTCTAACTGGTAGAAACGCAACGGAAGCGGAGGGTATGAGCAGCGAATCAAGAGTTATCTAAAATAAACGCTTCGATATCGTTTGACATTATGACTCTTTGTTGTGGTGTGTTTTGGACACGCATATCCGCGTTGACGGCATTGAGCTTCGTATTACGGAATGGGGGAGTAGGCATGACTATATGGGTTTGCAGAAGTAATGAACACACTTTTGAAATAAAAAACTATGAATAAAAATTATTTTTCCCAAATCAAATTAGTACTCTATGTAAATGAAAATCACTTTTACTCTAAAAATATCATACAAAAATTGTGTCGAAAGATAATTTTATATTATAATGGTATGTTTTGGTGAGAATATCTGAAAATTCATAGAAAATAGTTTAAATTAGGGTCAGAACAACGTACTTCTAGTAAATAAATAAAGCCAAGAAAAAAAAAATCATACAAATTATAGCAATTTAAAACTGCATTAGGGCCGACTAATCTCATAGAGAATAGTTGGCCTCATAAAAAACTAATGTCGTATCCAGATGTCGACACCATTCCGCCGTCGACACGAATTGAGACAGTCAAGTCGACAGTTAGTCGACAGTTAGTCGACATTTCGATGGATGGGTAGAAATAGTTCCGATCGATTGATGCAAGCATCTCTGCGTTAAACAGTTCAGTTATAAAAGTTCGAAATATTTAATACAGCCTGTCCACGTTAAATTTCGGACACTTTTCTTTCAGTGTGGTTTATGAAATATTTCACTAATCAATGAAATATTTCACTTACATGACAGCTGAAACCCTCCTCTTTATTTCGATGTCCAACATGTTTACATTCTTCTTCAATTTGGTAAAATGGCGTCGAATCAAGTGGAAGTACGCGAACGGCAGCAAAATCCAACACTGTCGGTACGCGATCTTGCCAGAAAGCTAAAACTGCCGAAGAGTACCGTGTTTAGTGTGTGCAAATCGTTGGACCAGCGCTTAACTGTGGATCGGAAGGTTGGAAGCGGAACAAATCGAAAAGTATGCTCCCGATAGATGGACCGAAAGGTGGTTGCCATTATTGAGAAACATACTAACCTTTCAGTCAATGTGGCTCGAAAGGTTGGAAAATCAAAATCAAGTGTACAAAAAGTGAAGCAGAGGCATGGACTGAAGGCGTACAAAGTGAAAAAGGTGCCCAATCGTGATGATAAGTAAAATTTCACTGCAAAAAGCCGTGCTAAGGTACTCTACACCCAGTTTTTGCAAAAATGTTCATGCACCAGAAAGGACGATGAAACTTATGTTCTCGAAGACTTGCTTTTTATACTGCAATGCGAAGGAATGCCGTAGCCGAGTTTTACCGGACCAAGAAGCAGTATAAATTCCCCAAAAAGTACTTGGTGTGGCAGGCCATATGCAGTTGTGGCCGAAAATCCAAATCCTTCGTCTCTACCGGCACTATCAACAAAAAAGGCTACGAGAAGGAAAGTCTCCAGAAGCGGTTGCTGTCATTCATAAGAAGCCACGACTCTCCAGCGTTGTTTTGGTCAGAGTTGGCCTCTTGTCACTATGCAAAATCCATCCTGGAGTGGTATAATGTACATGAGGTCAAATATGTGCCAAAACAGCAAATCCACCGAACTGTCCAGAACTTCGCCCAGTGGAAAAGTACTGGGCTCTGATTAAGCGAAAACTATTTGAAACTAAGAAGAAAGCGAATAGCATTGATGATTTCAAGAGGAGATGGAAAAGCGCCGCTGCCAGCATTTCTGAGGATACTGTATGGAACCTAATGGCAGATGTTCCCAAGAAAGTTTGTGAATTTTACAGACAACGTAATTAACATCGAAGTAAGCTTTCCTTGTTTTAGATATAAGTCTATTTTACTGAAATAAACAATCGGTTTTGTTGTATTAAGTGAATTTTTGTTTTACTGGCATCATCTTGGTGTCTGAAATTTAACGTGGACAGGCTTTATATTCGTTTCACAATCAGTTTTAGATTTTCGTTCTACACTCACAAATTGTCACAAAACCAAGTGAGAAGTTGAGCAATGTGTCTATATATATATATATATATATATATATATATATATATATATATATATATATATATATATATATATATATATATATATATATATATATATAATGTATATATATACAGCAAATCCACCGAACTGTCCAGAACTTCGCCCAGTGGAAAAGTACTGGGCTCTGATTAAGCGAAAACTATTTGAAACTAAGAAGAAAGCGAATAGCATTGATGATTTCAAGAGGAGATGGAAAAGCGCCGCTGCCAGCATTTCTGAGGATACTGTATGGAACCTAATGGCAGATGTTCCCAAGAAAGTTTGTGAATCCTTGTTTTAGATATATATATATATATATATATATATATATATATATATATATATATATATATAGATATTTTACACGTCGTGTTTGATTTTTTTTCAAAATGCAAAAAAAATCGTTTATTAAAGTACGATCTCACTAACACAATTCATTTATCAAGAGTATTCCGAGACAACCTTCTCTTGTGAAGGAACCAGATGTTGTTGTGGGGGAATAATGATTTGAATATTCTCATTGTTACCAGCAGGTAAGCGTTCGTGGTTGGGTAATTTAGGTAGCAATTTAGTTGCAGGATTGAGCGCTGCCACGGTCTTGTCATTGGGTTGAGCAGTTTTATTAGAAACAAGATTGATTGGTGCCAGACATGAAGAGTTGAATTCCCTGTCAGAAACGATGGATTGATAGCACCGACGTTTTCGCCACCCGAATCATAACAATACTACTGTTTGAGGATTCACGAGCTACTGAAGCTGACATAATTTCACGAAGAAAACTCATTTTTATTCCACAATAAAATCTTGAATTACTCGTTCGATTTCATACAATACATCTCCATTACGCTATGTTAGGACGCGATGCGTAAGGGGCTTCTGCCAACAGTCGACTCAAAACCACATGTCGGCTCGTCGAGTTGCTGCTGCATGGTGTGGAATAAATCAGCTCCACTCCAGATTAATTATTCAGCACTGACCGCACGAAATAATTCATTCGGTGGGAAGTAAGCATATCAATTTCCAGAATTCGCCAACATCTGCCGGCAAGTTGGTCTGGCCCAAGCCGTAGCTTAAGTTCTTGTCCGAAAGACAGGCCGTATATCTCGTCGTCGTGTAGAGCAACGAACGCGGCATCATAACCCAAGTCAAGCCGTGATATCGAACGCAAACAATGAGCGGAAAACCATTTATATAATAAATTAAATTCTAAATAAATAAGCGCACTTATTTCGTGGAGTGGGGCCACCAATCACGCGCCTTCCCAGCCTCGTTGCCTCGATTTACACGAGCAGAGTGCGAATCCACACAGTTCGCGGAATGAGCAATAAATTACTCGCAGTATAGTGGATTTGTATGAGGTCGAACTCGAAACCGGAACTTCGAAAGGATCTTTGCCCACATTGGAAATATTTCGGGAACAGAAGTGAACCGATTTGATGACCTGCATATTATGTTATGAACAGTTCTGTTCTCACCCAGTTACGATTTTCAATCAGACTGGCTGATTGAAATTAAAGTCACTAGTTTGTGCAAAACCTGCATGTGCATTGGCCTCGGTCAAATTATGAAACACTAACTGTAAATTCCATCCCATTGCAAAATAACTACGAGTCCAAAAATGTATGATAAATGGTCACAGATTCGGCGAAGCGCACACATAACTTCATCCAGCAGTGGCGCACATTCCGGCCGGACTGCAACTAACACCGGGCATAATGTCGTCGGTTTCAATTCGATTTGCTGCGCAATTTCTGGCCCAAAATGTAATCATCGCGACTCTTGGTTGTCTTCAATATCGTTCCGTCGATCTGATTATCGAGCAGTGCTTTCATAACGAGTACGCGTTGGCTGTAAGACAGACTGGGTGATTCAATATGTGCGAATAGCATGTTCTACCAGTGTTGCCAAACTAACCATATTTTTTTCGTGACACTTTTGATTGACATCCCACATGAAAATTTCGTAAATTATTATTTTGCAGTAAATATAGCAGCTGAAAATTTGACTACAACTATTTGATTCAACCATAGAACACGCTCCAATAAATCAGATGAGCTGGAATTGCTATATCTGATGATCCGTTTTAAGCGACTCATGGAACTGACGACCGGCAGTGAGATTGCAGCCTATATGCATACAACACTAACGCAAAAATATCTCACCCAGCCAAGGCATAAAAAAAGAGTGCAATATACTTGATTGGATATTTTATTAACGTAATCTGCTATATGGACAGCGAGATGGACCGCTTGGACTATACGCTGCCTGCCAGAATTCGCTGCTGCCTGTATGTGTGTGGATGCCTGCGATGGTTCCGACGATGAAACGGGACTGAAATTGCCCTCTTAACGACCTCCATGTGCGATAAATTATTCAAATAAATTATGGTACACTTTATTCCATAATGGCGTTATTGAAAGTAATCAAAACAAACGGAAAACATGGTTGCACTTTTGCACTGCAATCTATATATACACCGATCGGAACAACATACGGGTCGAATCGATGCCAAAAGTCAGAGGTCTAATGAAATGCATATTGACAGATGGATGAATTCATCTGTGTGCATGGAGTGTAAACTGTCCCATCATGTTGCCATTTTGCAGCGGCATAAATTATCTCGATGGATGACGATTATTTTCGGTACAGTTTACTGTGTATAACTTTATGTAAATTGATGTGGAAAGATTGGGAAGAACAGTAGCAATCCAAAAAGAACCGAGGACGAGCAGCAAAAGCTGCAATTTCGAAGTAGAATTGTCACTCTGTAATTGAGATGGATTATCCAAAAATGATTCAGTTTGCAGTTCATTCCGATGTTCTGGAGAAGGAGCAATTTAAGAAGCTCATTTCTAAGATCTGGGACGAGATACGATGGACCAAATGCGTGCCGCGTGCGATTCTTCTGAGAAACGTCTCAAGCTTGTCATATAGGACAATGGAAGGGGGGGGGTGGGTGGTGTAGTGCTCTCAGCTAATATGTCGCAAAAGTTCTCAATACACATTGCCTCAATAAAAATTGGCACAGAAAAGAATATCTTGTATTTTCAGTTTTTAACGCATTTTTAATGTGTATTCGTACTTATTGAACACCCTGTAGACTAAAGGCTGAGGCCTGTGGGTAAACGCGGCAAAACCAAGTATGTACATGAGAGGAAGTCCAAAGTCCAAAGTAAAACCTACGGTGGTAAACGAGTTCATGTACTTGGAATCACTGATAACCGATGGCAACGACATCAGCAAGGAAATCCAGAAACGCATCTTAGCAAGAGATCATGACTAGTCTTCGAGCTGCGTAGAATCCTTCGATTCTGACCCTGTATAAGACGCCGACAAGCTAGAATATTGAGTTACAACAGCTTCTCGGAGTTTTTTTAATGGAGGTGAGGATTTCCAGTCTTATCTGGGAAGGGTTAACCCAGACGTCGAGTGGGGCTCTCACCCACTAAAACCAAGCCTTCTACTAGTTACCTCATTCCCCCTGGGACCACATCTATGCGACTACTTCAGGGGGCGGCTGTGCTCATGCACTTCACGAGTCTTCAACGCTGACTAGTGTTGTTCCTTCCCTTTTTCTCTATATTCACCATTCGTTGCTCTCCACTGCACTTATGACCATTTTGCAGGCATCCATTTACCCATTTACCCATTTTTCTGTTCTCCGCGACAGTTTACCTATCGAGAAGTGCACCGATTAGGAAGCGGCATCCAACTTGACGCGCGCCCCGTCACAGCCACCCTCGCAGGATTTTGCTTCCCAACGGAGCACCGACCTACCCTCCAACATAACGCGCACTCCGTCACGGCCGCTCTCGTAGGGTACTATCCGGTGCTTCAGATCTCGCTGTGGTTAATCTTTTATAGTCAGGCGTTATCTGCACGCTGGTCGGTCCTCCACATCCGCTGTAGCTCGGACATTATGTGGACGATTGCACTGCGCTCCAGGTTCCCTCGTCACGACACATTTCCTCTACGATGTTCCCAGCATGAAGGGTAGGCAACCCCTCGCGCCATTCGGTGAATCTGGGACATACGAATACGACGTGTTCCGGTGTTTCCTCCGCATCTCCACACTCCGGACAAAGAGGCGATCTTGCATGTCCAAACTGGTGCAGATACTGCCTGAAGCAGACATGACCAGACAAAAACTGCGTTAGGTAGAAGTTTACCTCTCCATGTTTCCTGTTTACCCAGCCCATTAGTGTCGGTATGAGCCTGTGCGTCCACCTAGCCATCGACTCCGCCCTCATTAGCTTCCGGATTTCTCGGATTCCCCTCCTCATATAGCACTCGCTGTCCTCCGCCAAGATGATGTCGATGGGGACCAACCTGGCTATGACGCAGACCGCTTCTGTTGATATGGTTCTGTACGCACTCACGACTCGCATCGCCATGAGCCGGTACGTACTATTCAGCCTCCCCGTGTTCCGCTGAGTTTCTAACGCTGCGATCCAGGCTGGACCCCCGTATCGTAATGTCGATGAGGATACACTAGCCAAAAGGTGCCTCTTGCTGCTGCTTGGGCCAGAATTGTTGGGCATGATTCTTGTCAGTGCATTGATTGTCTTCGTTGCTTTTTTACAAGCGTAGTCAACGTGACTGTTGAAGTTCAGTCGATCATCGATCTGCACTCCCAGGTATTTTAAGTCTCGCTTCGAAGTTATCAAGTGCTCTCCGAAGGTGATTTCTGCACGTTGCACCGCCCTGCGGTTGCTGACAATCAACATTTCGTTTTGCGGTGGACTATCTGCAGTTTCACACTTTGCATCCACCTTCCGATCATGTCTATCGACTCGATCGCGAGCATTTCGATCCGTTCCAAGGATTCTTCTGTCACGAGAATAACGATGTCATCCGCGAAGTCAATGATCTCCACACCTCTGGGCAGATTCAGTTTTAGTACGCCATCGTACATACTGTGCCAGAGCGATGAGCCCAGAATAGAGCCCTACGGAACTCCCGCTGTAGTTTTAATCTGCGCCTGGCCCGTGTTTGTCTCGTACACCAGCACACGGTTCACGAAGTAGCTTCTCAGTATTCTACACAGGTAGTCTGGGACTCTCATCGCGTGGAGCGCAGTCGCGATGGCCTCCCAACTGGCACTATTGAACGCGTTCTTAACGTCGATCGTTATCCCTGCGCAGTATCGATTTCCTCTGAGCTTCTGTTTGGATGCTTTGTGGGCTATTTCGACCACTATGCGAATGGCATCTACCGTGGATCTCCCTTTCCGAAATCCGAACTGACTATCGGACAGTACACGAACTCCCTCCGTGCATTCCGTCAGTCTATTGAGAATGATTCTCTCCAGAAGTTTCCCAAGAGTGTCCAGTAGGTATATGGGTTTATACGATGCTGGATCACCCAGCATCTTTCCTGGTTTGGGCAGTAGTACTAGTTTTTGTACCTTTCATCGATTCGGAAAGCAGCATTCGTCTAGACACTTCTGCATTGTTGTCCTGAACATCAGGGAATGCTAGGACTGCCGCTTTTAAAGCTACATTGGGGATTCCATCTGGGCCAGGTGCTTTCTTCGTTTTGAGGCGTTTCATAGCTGCAACTAGGACGTCGTTCGACACCCCTCTGCCTTCGTTGTTATCAATCTCATCCTCTCTATATGGCGTGGGTGGCCAGGTCGTTGGGTCGTGCTGCGGGAATAACCCTTCCACGATAACTTTTAGTTTTTCGGGACACATTTCGGAAGGTGTCGTTGGGCCCCTGAGCTTCGCCATCACCACTCGGTAGGTATTGCCCCATGGATTGACGTTCACGTCCAGACATAGCTCCTTGGAGCAATAAGATTTGCTCCGCTTAATCGCCCGTTTGAGAGTGGATCTAGCCTCCATAAATTCCACTCTTCACTCTCCTTCTTGCTTCTCAGCTTCTCTTAGAACCATCCATCGTACACACCACACTAGTGGGATAGTTGTGGTAAGGCAGCACATGTCATCACGATGTCATGCCCCTTTGAAACTGTTCTCCTCAACAACCTATATGGCACCCAACGGAGAGGAGCACAGCGCGATAGATGGCTCGATCAGGTTGACCTGGGGACCGGCGCGTCCTACCAGAAATTTGGAGGTGTTGGGTAGTGGACTACAATAACGCGATGTCCTACACCACATTTGTCATCGCCGACTACCTGAATCGGAGCGGTGTCACAACGTATGAAGACGTCTTTCAGTAAGGGTTCCAAATCGGAAATGTTATCATTTTTCTCATTTTATCATTTTATCTGAGTACTGATCAATCGATCTAGGATTTGTTTGATATTCTATACATTACAATCCTCCATTAATTAAATAGTTTAAATTGATGAAAATTAGATGAATTTCAATTCGCTCAAACATTTCTTTTGCTCATTTGAGTGCTCACCTACTCTTACGTCTATGGGGAGCAACTCAGTTACACGTACATCGGTCTCTCTAAACGCCAAATACAAAACATCGATTTGTATTTCATCTGGTGGAGAGCGCTTGTGTATTTCTGCATCACCCATACACACATAAAGTGTTGCCAAATGTGATCGAAATGATGAATGGTAACCGGTTTTGATGTTTTGTTTATCATAAATGTGGAATAATGGTTGTGATGGAACAACCCTGTGACCGTGTGTATATCAACTGGGGGGATCGCCGCGATTACTGTTACAGTTATTATACCAAGAGGAAAAAATACACTTGTGGGGCAAGCTGGGCGCCATCGCCAGCTTGTGTATTAATTATCTCGAAAGAATGAATCATGCGTAAACCATCTTTTTGTTTCTCCGACTGAAAAGAGACTTCGAAAATTGTGGTATCTACGACATATTTCGTAGAACTCTTTTATATCAAAGATATAACCCACTCTTAGTTTTTGTATTTATTGCTTCATGTCCACAAAATAAAATGATAGAGATCGTCGCAAAAATGCTCCACTATGTGAATAATTGTAGAATTTCATGAATAAGTGAATAAAAACGAGGATACAGCCAAACAATTGACCATTTTAAGATTTACCTACTTTGTTCTGCACAACAAATTTTATTCACTCATATTCAGATGGTAGAGAGACTTTGCGATGCAAATTAGGATTATTATAAATTTTGTCATAGAAATTGTCACATTCTAGATCAAAGTTTTGCCCAACATTGAGTCGCGATTTTTTCGTTGCCCACATAATGTTCATCATACAAAAATTCTTTCAACCGGTCACAAATTTCTTACACTTTAGTTTTTCATTTCTTAATCTATTTGCATCCAACGATTTGCAACTAGCACCCATTTTTTGTTTCTACTTTTCATCTTTTCATCTCAAATGATTCTTGCGAATGCTATTTCCAAAAACTCAACTGTTCCTCCTTGGCAGGCCTTCTATTTTTTAATGTAGTCCAACACAGTATCGTCGAAATTTTCCATAGGCTTTAAAAAATTAAGCCTCCTGTATTTAGTTTGAATGAACTAGGCTATTGAGAACACTAATGGCAAATTCATCGTCTTTTTCAACAAGGTAACGATCGTTTGAAAGTCCTTCCGCGTAAAAATAAACCGCATAAATTCTAAAAACCGCGTAAAAAAACTGCATAAAATAAAACCGCGCATAAAAAACCGCGTAAAAAGCGACTTCAGTGTATCTGTAAACCTTCACAGCGAAGCTTTCAATGTCGAATGCCAAACATTCGATTTTATGTCGATGACAGTTGAGTAAAATTTCTGCGAATACGAAAAAAAAAATACATAGCGAGGATGACTGGTGAACTAGTCCAGTCAGTGTTTATTTTAACTGACTTGACTAATGAATACAAATCTGCCTCTCCATTCAACTGATTTCAATCCACACTTCCATTTCCCCCTGACACTAATTTTATACCCGAGTACGCAATCTTATTTTGCGTCCATATAAAGAGGAACGAAAACTTGATTTCTGATGCAACAAAGTAGTTACCCCAGCAATGGACGGTTTATTTTCTACCCATCGTGAACTCAAACCAACGAACTTAGACATTTATCAAGTATACTATAAGGGTCCTCGCGGTCCTAGTATTAGTAAATAGCGTGTAAAATAGCGCACAAACACACTGCACGCTATTTTAAGAGTGTGAGTAATTTTCGTGTACGATACAAAATAATTTAGTTCACCTGTAGCGTATGTCAAACCACGTTGAACTCAAACATCGATGCATGCACACGTACATGGGAGAGAGAAAGAGAGCAACGAGCAAGTCACTTCAAAATGCGATGAGGACAATTTGACTCGAAAAGATGAAATGATATAGTCGAGTCGGTAGAAAGAGATAGCGACTAATCGCCTGTTTTGGCGGAGAAAGTGCGTGAAGAAGCCAAAAGTCATTGCTAACTGAATACGGATATAGTCAGTCAGATAGTCAGCTGACTATCCTCAGTTGACTTAGCTATGCAGAGCCCTGCTCAAAACTAAACGTCGCAATGTGGTCATCGCCGTCCGCCGGCTCTGCTCACCATCTTTCTGAAGGATTCTGAAAATTTTTTTTTTATTATATCTGTATTATAGTGATTTTCAACTCATTTGGCTGGTTCGTCACTTTTTACTTCCATTTTTGGAAGAATGTCGGGAGTGAGAATTGAACTCGTGACCTTTAGCGTGAGAGGCATGGATGTTACCACTACGCCAGATCGCCTCCACAATGGATTCTGAAATAATTAGGGAAGCCACGCTGGGATGACTTCGGAAAAAGCACTGTTGAGGCCGCAATTCTTGACCGATTTCGTAAATCACAATGTATTGAAAAAACATATAACTGGTACCATGATCCGGGGGCAAATTGCTCAAACGTTTTAATGAAAACGAATTGAAGTTTTTGGGGATGTTATTTAATTGATTTTAAAACTTTTTTATACTACACAGAAACTGATGCGAGTAAAAGTACTTATACCTCGCATGTATCCGCTCTGGTTTCTCAAACACTAATGCAAGCGAGCAAAAGAACTCACAGTTTGCATGTATTCGCTATGACGGTTCCTCCAGGTGCCTATATTTTGCGTCCGTGTTTGGGAACACATCACGATCACCAATCATCGTCAATGAGCTCGATTGTTATGATTACAATAGCTTGCTTTCGAAGCAATTTTGAAGCTATTGAGACGATTTTTTGGACCCATAAGTGACAATCATAAAACTCGTTGACATTTTAAATTTCGGATGAAGTGATTATTATACCACTCCATTCAGCTGGTAAAGTGGTATTAACGTGCAAAACCTTGCAATCCAGCGTTACTCTCTCGTTTTCGAAATTTTGAACTTACACCCCGGTACAGAAATGGAAGACATAGTCCTACGCGAAAAAAAAACAAGCGATAAAACGGCTCGGGACACTGAAACTTATCGTTTAGGGTGCAATGAAAATGGTCATCTCGATTTTTCATACAGAATTTCCCGCAAAATGTTGATTTTCAGAAAAAAAATTATGCTAAATGTCTGGAAATTGCATGAAACGTCGATATTTACTGTTATCTCAAAATAATTTTTCGTCATAAATCGAATTTTCGGACGGAAAAACGACTGAGTGCTAAAAGGTAAATTTTTTGACAAAAAAAATATTGTTTTCGAGATAACAGTAAATCCGCAACGTCGAGATTTACTGCAATTTCAACACATTTTTTTTTTGAAAACCCCGATTTCATGTACTCGGATGATTTTTAAAAAACTCAAATTTTGTCTATGCGACACTAGTAAATAAAATTCGATTGAGCTGAACTTTTGCATAGGCTATTAGGGTATAGGAGTTGCAGGAAGTCTCGTTTGAAAATTCGAGATGATCATTTGCGAAGTTATATCGGAAATGAATAGAAATCATTTCAAGAACATTATTCTGTGAAAGTGCATTAAAATTGGTTAACCTTTTCGTATGTCATTCCATAGTTTCTTCCGTACGGATTCTAAGTGGACAATGCTTTAGAACGCAGAACTGCAACGTGGCTTCATCCTAATGTGTGAAGAAATATCATGGAAAGAAGGCGAAAATTTAAGTTTTATTCAACCATGACGAGAGGAACAAATAGACCCGTGGCAGACGAAGTTCGTCCCGGACCATTCCACCCAGATTAATGGACCAGATAATGAATCAGAATGATTCTTTTCCATATGCCACAATCCCTTCTGCGTGATATATATGTTTTCATTCTTTCAATGAAGCTAAACTCAAGGCTGCGAGAGATGCTGAACTCAGCTGAGCAATGATGAGTTTGTTTGTCGAGCCATTGAATCAGGGGGCTAATTTGAATAGAGCTCTTGTCGGTCGGTATGTGCAACTGAGGGAATCACACAAACACGAACATTGCTGACACAAATGGCGAATTTGGAAGAGCGAGAGTCGAACAATCCGTAATTGCCAACTAACGGTCATCACTGTGCCTTCTTCATGCAAGCTGATGATTGTTGAAAAGATACATAATCCCATCTGTTTGCCGGATTCATTTACACTGATTGCAATTTTTATCAGAGACGGAATGCAACGGGGTCCCGGATGGGTGAAAAAGTCATACGGAGCGATACATTTCTTTGAATGATACTTAACACGGCCGATTCGTTGTAGAAAGAGGTGAATTATCTCGAAGAATGTTTAATCTTTCCCAACGTCTTGTGACCCCTCGTTCCACAGAGCCAGACTTGTTGACGAACGAATTTCACGAACGCTATCCCCTACTGTTAGATGCGAAGTATTTAGAAATGTCAACTGGAACCATCCACATAGATATATGGTTCGGCACCCGGCTGACACAGTAGACACCTTGCCAGCATCCAACCCATCTGGTGTAGGATAAACCGTTCGAAGTTCAAGTCGGGCATCGTAAGCTGGCTGCCTATGCTGGGCCTGATCCTGAAGAGTGCGCGTCGACATTCGAATGAAAAAGAGTGACTGGCTAATGGATTTTCACCGGTAAAGTTTATTCTATTATTTATTTAAATGATCTGCAAATGCACTTTTACACTTCACCTGATTGTGTATAAGACTTTATTTGTGTTCTTCTCGGTATTTGCTGGATGATGCCCCCCTCCGCCTCTTTGGTCCGAAGAAAGCAAGTTTGCAGCATGCTTCGACACAGACGCAAATGATGAATCGAAAAGACAAAGGTCGCAAACGGAACAAGCGGGAGGACCAATGAGGGATACCCTCCTGCCAGGAGCAGCAAATCACTTTCTGCAAACACGGGGGAGACTATACTTTGTAGAATGGTTTTTTTTCTTCGCCCTTCGTACTTGGAAATCTCTTCATTCGGCCGGGATCACGACATAAATCATAATAATAATGAAACATTCACCATTTAGAAAGTGTGGAAAGTAATTTTTTACCTAACCCCACTCTCACTGCTGATAGCTGATAGCAAGGGGTGGTTATGTATAATCCAAGATGCGAAGCAGAACTTGATTACTATTAGTAGCACTGTTAGGGGGATAAATTAGTTTGCGAAAATGGATTGAAAAAAGCAAAACAGATAGCATAATGGTGTATTTTTAACGAGATGTGCGAATAATGGAGTCCATTCATCACCTGCGACTTTGTTTCCAGGGAACGAAATGTTGCGAAGATATGATGGAGGGCAGTTCTGAACTTTTTAATGCTATGGTACGAACGCAACCTCAATAGCTGGAACAGATATTTGCTTTGCCTTACGATCATAAAGTTGGCTTGATACATTAAACAAGAAAAACAAACTGGCTATATGCTTCTTATTTTATGTTGTATTAAGTTTTTGTTTTGATTCAAATTAAATTTCACTTGAATTTGTTACAATTCAATAAAATTGTATTATTTAGTATCCTTTGCTGAACATAATCATGTTGGGACACTCTGGCAGTTTTCTCATCGATTTTTTTATGGAATAATTATGTTGATGATAACGAGACGGTCATTATGCAATGATATTGGTGACATTGTTCCGTGCATTGAACAGCGAAACAGCTTTTAATGCCGTTTCATTTAATTATAAGCAGGTAACGCCCAGGTAATTATTCCATTTGATTCTTCCTCCTGGAAATTCAATCCGCGAACAGTATTTTTTCACTGGAGTTATTAGAAGGTTCAACCACAAAACTGATTCTCGGTGCAATATAATGAATCACAATTAAGTGCATCCGAAAAGTTGTTCCACCGCGCCGCATCGACTTATGTTGAGTCTGTACACAAGCGTAAAGAAGTGTAACTGAGCAAGCAAGTTTTGGTATCTATATATGCTCCTAGTTATGATTCAACGATGCCCCGCTCACATGCGCTTGTTCCAGAAGTACAAGCATGTGGAGATGCGAGTACACAGTTTCGAGAGCTAATGATGATTTAAGGTCCCTGTAGGGGCATTATAGCACCGCACCTATGGTAAATGTGTATGCATGGGCCATAAAGGGAGCAACTTTGCTGCGGGAAGAGCGCTTCGTAATTTAACCTAGTTTGTTACACGTTACATAGCAGAATGGTACCTTATTAATATCGCATTATTATTAAACTCCCAATGCATGTGTCTCGCCATATCCCACACATAATGATCGCCAAAGAAAAATGGTCGATTTAGTTCGGTCCCTGTTTTATTTTTGATTGAAACGATGAACCGATGATGTCGTATTGATATTCCGAGGTTGCGAAATATCCTCTATTCGAAGATGCATAATTTCGGCATAATGATCGGTTAGATCTTAAGTCCCTTTCCAAAATCGTTGTCTGCAAGTTCTGTATTCTGAACTGTGTCAGTGTGCTTCTGAGGGTTGGACAATATCTGCAAGCGGATATGATTCGTTTTTTGTGTGAAACATCCATCCATGAACCATGCAGCTAATACCCTATAACCTAAGAGTGGTTCTCTCAAGCTAATGGTCGAAATGAGATTCACTGCCAATTCTCAGATGGAACCTCTCGATAAATGTCAAAGACGTAGGACTAGGTCTTGACTAGGTCTACGAAAAATGTAACGTTTATTAAGAGTTTTCAATTGCATATTACGCAGAATCGTTCTTACAATATATGTTATAATATATACCATTAGACGGCAGATTTATCCAGTTTTTTTTTCGCCTGAGACATCAACAGTGGAAATAATAAAACAAGTGGACAATCTAACAAATAAAAAAGGTATGTTTTGCGAGCGGATGCGAAGGTAAATCATGTATTATACATTCTTTCTTCCAACTTCGTTCCCATGAATGTTGCATGTAACACAAAATTGCGTGCAATAATTCGTTCTATTCGTTAATAAGATGTTGAAGTACAGGGTACGTTTATGAGAAGGTATCCTGGACTCGATGTGTGTCTGATACGATTCACTTATACACTCTCAACTATGACATCTTAGCTTTGACGGAAAGCAGCAATCGCAAAGCAATTCATAACAAGTTTTTTTTTGTTGCGAATATTACGTGTTTTGCTACATTTTATTTGAAAATATCTATTTGAAAACATTAAATTTAAAATAACGGAACTAGTACCCAGGATGTGTTGTTTCTGTGTTGCTTTTTAAAGTGGTCTTTTTACGGCGGCCCGACTGCGAAGGAATATATATTCTATATATATATATATATATATATATATATATATATATATATATATATATATATATATATATATATATAAATGGTTTTCTGTCTGTCTGTCTGTCTGATTCTTATGGACTCAGAAACTACTGAACAGATCGACATCTTGTAGGGGTAGGGTTGTAGGGTGCAATAAATGTTTCTATGGTGGTTATAAACAACCACTGTCCTCTTCTCTCCTCTCTAAGGGGAGAAGAGGGGAGGGGTCTGTCTTTATTATATCATATTTTCTGTATCAAACATTTATTCCATGTAACGGAGAAACATGTTATTTGCAAGTGGTTGAAAAATCTTGAACGAGAATTGTGTCTGAAAATAATCTGATATTATAATGGTGAGTTTTGGTACAAGTACTAGGATTTTTTTTAGTAAAAGGTAAATTCAACGGGGTCGATTAGAAGATCAATCAATGAACAGTTCTGCGATTGGACTCATAAACTTGCGCTTAGTAAGAAAACGTGAATGTTTGAAGGTATTGATAACAAAAAACAAATTTTGGGCGAGACGAAGTTTGCCGGGTCAGCTAGTATAAAATATTTCTATTTTCAGATAACTCTATGGATCGATGTGTGGCACCCGGATGCGTGAGTATTCAGCCATCGATACCCTGGCTCGAGTCCAACTCAAATTATGAAAACATATCCCACAAATTATCATTCCATCGATCCCCAAGGGATGTGACTTTTCGGAAGCAATGGCTTCGATTCTTTGGACAGGAGCTAAACAGCAATACTAAACACATGTATATTTGCTCGCTTCACTTCAGTCCAGATTGTTTCATTCATATCGATGGCTTGGAAGTATTGTATTGTCGAAGACTGATACCAACAGGTAAATTTGAACAAATCCATATTATAGTTACAATTATTACACAAAAATGTTTATTTTTAGCTGTTCCTACTGTCAGAAAGACCAACGATTCTCATGCCTCAGGAAATCAAAACGGACGGCTCGCCGAAAGGTCTTGATTGACATCAAGCAAGAGTAAAAAATCATAAATCATCCATAACATCCGAAATAAAGGGTGTGTCACATCAAATTGCATCACGGAAAAAACGCTGTAGAAATTTAATTTTTAGGAATTATATCTTCAGCTTTCGCTTTAAAATCAGATAAGAGTGTATAGATCACGTTGGCCATGCTTCACTGTCAATTTTTCGTAAATTTGGAAAAATGTCGTCGAACGAAAAAGAGCGTCGTGAATTAATCCTGTGCACTCATTTCGAGAATCCGGAGTTGTCACATCGGGACATCGGTAAGATGCTGGGAAACGTCCAATCCACGGTCAGCAGAGTACTAAAACGATACTTCGAGAACCTAACCATCGACCGGAAGGTGAAGAACGGCAAAAATGGATGCTCCGTCAGTGAAAAAGATCACAAGCGCGTAGTTAAGCAGTTTAGACGTGATCCGAGAAGTTCGGTCCGGGATGTCGCCAATAAGCTGAATTTGTCAAGTTCATTCGTCCAGCGAACCAAGCAGCGGGAGGGCCTGCGTACATACAAGGTACAGAAGGCTCCAAACCGCGACGAAAGGCAAAACATGGTGGGGAAGACGCGAGCCCGGAAGCTGTACACCGAAATGTTGACGAAGCCGCATTGCCTGGTAATGGACGACGAAACCTACGTCAAAGCGGACTTTCGTCAGCTGCCGGGCCTGTTGTTCTTCTCCGCAGAGGACAAATTCAGCATTCCGGAGGAGATTCGCATACAGAAACTATCCAAGTTTGCCAAAAAGTACATGGTGTGGCAAGCGATCTGCTCTTGCGGAAAGCGGAGCGCCCCCTTCGTGATGACCGGCACGGTAAACGGGTAGGTTTACCTTAAGGAGTGCCTACAGAAGCGCTTACTACCACTATTGAAGCAGCACGAGGGCTCGACCATCTTCTGGCCGGATCTCGCTTCGTGCCACTATTCAAAGGACGTGTTGGAGTGGTACGAAGCCAACGGGGTCACCTTCGTGCCAAAGGAAATGAACCCGCCCAACGCGCCGGAGCTTTGCCCAATAGAGAAATATTGGGCGATTATGTAGCAGGCCCTCCGGAAGAACCCAAAAGTTGTCAAATCGGAGGCGGACTTCAAGAGAAAATGGTTTTCTGTTAAAAAAAAACTACAACCTGACGTTGTACAGAACCTTATGGACGGGGTAAAGAGGAAGGTGCGAGCATACGGGCTTGGGCTCGAAGTATGAAAAATGGAAAATGCCAGAAGTTGTTTAATAGTTTTTATTTTACTGTCTAAAAATTTCAAAAGGATCGGTCTACTGGGCGAATTTCTACAGCGTTTTTTCCGTGATGCAATTTGATGTGACACACCCTTTATTAATATTCTTCATGCCTCATATCCATAATTCTCAATGACTCAATACCTTCTATGATAGATTGAGCAGTAGAACCAATACGACTTGATTGTGATAGTCTACAAACGAAGAATTATTTCACCGAAAAAGCTACAGCTCCTGATGACTAATAATAAGAATAAGACAATGGAAATAAATCACAATACCATAGCTATCTATTCAAAATAAAGCACTTGTTTTCATGTGTATTTTATCTCAGAATATCACGAAATTGTGAGTATTTTCAACTTGTTTTTTCGTTTCTTCCCCATAAATTTCATATTAAATGTAATCAATGACGTGATATTTTTTTTGTTTACCGATTCACATATACTTCGTCTACCATTACAACCTGTTATGTGTCCCATTGATATTCATTAATCATTTTCAGTTACACAGTTGAACTTCCAGCCAGAAGCTTATTCTCTTTCTTTGTTCGTTACAAACCGTTTGAAGGTTATGTGTACATACAACAAACGGCCTATTTAGAGTTCAAAAGAGGTCAACTAACAGATTTCTGAACAATGAAAAGAATTACATTTAAAATGACCAAGTGTTCTGAACAATCACAGTCCTACGTCAAACTTCCATCCGTGCCTCTAGGCTCAGACCCTTCTACTTTTTTTAATATTTTGTGAATTACTTGAGTTGAAACACTAGCGAAATATTTGGAAGTAGATTCTTGAGGTGGGACTCATCTGAAGTTAGATGATCGTAGAAGTGATGGACCTTAAACTTATTAAGAAGAAATAAGGTCATTGGTTCGATTGTCGCCTTCAAAATCATCTACATTAGATATTATGTACTTATACCAGCCCTTCTACCAATCCTCAAAATACTTCTCGAACTTGATATTTGAGATAGCCTTTAGATATTTTTAAACAATATGCACAATATACACAATACCATCCTCATTTCCTGTTATAAAGAATACACTGTTTAAAATTGTTCTTCATGAATCATTTGTTTTACGTTTTACATCATGAATCGTTTGTTTTACATAAGTATGATATCATTTATCACAACAAACATTGTTTTTGGATTGCAGTACAAGATTTGTACATTGGATGCGCCAGATTTGATCATATTTGTGAACAAATGAATAATGTTGTTGAAACGGTCATTTTGAATGTGGCACAAAAAAAAATTTCGCATAGCTGAAAATGGCGCGTCATTACTGATATCAATGACATTTCTGTACGAAAATGTTTGGTTTCCATAATTCTCTATAGTCAGATTGAGTTTATGATTCTGAGTACGAATTCGCGAGTAGTTTTTCTTACTGATCATGAAAATCGAAATTTCTGTGCGGAAACTAATAGCTAAGGACCGCGAAGATGGCGTATCCTTTCGGAACATAGCGGTCAAGTATAACGTAAGCATTGGTGCGTGTCAGAAGCTTTGAAGGAATTACCAATAGATTGGTACCGTTTGCGCCTGGTTTGGACGTGGACGCGTGCGCTTGACAACCAGTGTTTGGATATCGATCAAAATCGAATGATAGGGGAGAGGGGGGCAAATTCGAACACTTTTTTTCCTTGATTTTTAATATTTTTTGTAAACTTAAAAAAAAACCTGAATCAATTTTGGTTGTCATTTGGTCATCAATGTATCATAAGAGCGTGTTGTAGGTGTGCGTTGATGCGATTAGGAATGGTTTATTCGAATTTTTGAAAATTCCCTTTTTGTCCGAATGTGTTTACTCTTATCTCCAGCATATCCTGCATTTTTCTGTTTATCAGTATTTGTCTGAAAGGAAACTGCTTGCTACGAGAGTCAGTAAAAAATCGTGATTTAGCTTTCTTCCGTTTTCGAGTGGTGGTTTTCCGTGGTGAAGTTTTTGGAAAAGGTTCAACATTTTCCGGGGACAAAGTTGCCTAAGTAAAATTTTAATTGTGCTGTAGACGCAATGTTTTGCAGCATTGTTGTATTACCCAATGAATCAGTTGCTACCTACGCTCCAGTAGTTGAAATCATTTGAGCATTCAAAATCCTTATTCGAAAAAAACTTTCTTGAGAATGAATAGCAACCTGTCATTTTGAATTCAGCTAGGATATTACTCAGATGAAAGAAGCATTATAAACCGATGAAACTATACCTGAAAGGTCGTGTATAGAAATAGTTTTTCCAGTATGGCATTCTGGGACTTTTTTTCGGAGTACGAAACGAAAAGTATGGTTTTGGGTGCCAATAAAAATAGTTATCTCGATTTTTCATTCGGAACTTGCTACAAAATGTTCATTTGTACGATAATATGCCCTATGCAAAATATTAGATGATTCGGAAATTAATCTACTGGTGTCGCAGACGTTATGATTTGAGTTTTTTGAAAAACAAAAAATCACCTAAAATCGAGGTTTTCAAAAAAAAGTTTCATGCCAAATGTCTTAAAATTGCATTAATCGTCGAAATTTACAGTTACCTCGGAATTTTATTTTATGAAAAAAATGTTTTTTTTGGCACTTGGTCGTTTTTCGCCTGAAAATCGATTTTTAATAATTTTTTTTTTAGATAACTGTAAATCTCCACGTGTCATGCAATTTTAAGATATTTGGTATCGAACTTTTTTGTTTGAAAACCCCGATTTGCGGTGATTTTTTTGGATTTCTAAAAAACTCAAATTTTAACATCTGCGACACCAGTAAATTAAGTCCGAATGAGTTAATATTTTGCATAGGGTATATTATCGTGCAAATCAACATTTCGTAGCAAGAATTTTTTTTCGAAAACCCCGATTTCCTTTACTCTTCCCTTGGGTGATTTTTAGATATTCAAAAAACTCAAACTTTGACCACTTTGCGCCACTCTCCTTTAAGTACGATTGAGCTGAAATTCGGCATAGGGTGTTTTTTCGAGGTGGTGAACATTTTGTATAGGGTAACTTTTCGAAACTTTAGGGTCGACTTTTTCCCATACATTCATTGGCACCCTCCCTATTGAGTAGCCGATCGTTCTGGAAAACTGAGACCTTTTGCTTGAAAGGGCCGATAACTGAACCATCCAGCGGTTGTAAGCGATTTCTGACATAAGGTGGAAAAGATACATGAATTGTGCAATTTTCTCGGCAATATTTAATTGCTTCTAAAGTGCAATGACTTTTTGATTGATTTTTGATTTTTGAAATTGATTCGTTTACGTTGCTTTTTGCTACCTTTTTCAAATGTTCCAGAACATTGAGAAACAGTTTTCCCGTTATGCAACCGTAAGTTCGGAAATTAGCAAAGACAATGGACCCAGTTGGACCCCCTGTGAGCTAGAATCATGAAAACGTTTTATTCGAAACTAGTTCGATAGCTCTTTTCATCTCATCTTCGTTGATGCTGGTTCTATCGGTTTTCTTTTTGTAGTTTCGAGCCATCATTAGGTCTGAGAATCAGACTAAATTGATGTTTGTTAGTAAACAACAATCAGACACAAATCTTATGAGGTATTAACCATCCGAAGACAAATCATAATTTTATCTCATAATTTTTTTTTGAATACACTTTCAAATATACCCCAAAACAGGCCGCAAGAGATTCGAACACATGACTAAATCTTCATAATAAACTAGAACGAAATACACACTACAGCATGGCGCAGCTGGGTCGAAACCACCTCCAATGGGATATTTGAACTGATTGAGAACTAAAGATGACCTACGAAGAAGAAACTTATTGTAATTCGTGTGAAACTGATGTTGATTTTGTAAAGGAGTGAGAGTTTTTCCATCTGGTTCTATAATTATAAAAAACTGGAATTTTAGTTTTTTGAATGTTTTGCGCCTGAACACAACAATAATGTTCAAATGACCAGTGAATGAAGAAATGAAGATAGTTATTACATCCTATGCCATATACTTCAATTCAACCAACTTCTTACATATCTCTGGAAACTCAGAAAAAATGAGTGGTTCTATAGTTGTGAAACGCAGTGTATGATGAATTGTGGAATTTACGTTGTTATGGTGCGGCGGATATATGCTAAACATATTTTCTTTCCATTGAATTCACCCAATTAAGTATGATTTTTGTTGTGTGTTTGGATAAATATTCCTCCACTATTCGCAAGCGGTATAGCGCACTACAGTTGGGTATTATTCGACCGAAACCTCTCATGTTCTGCCACTCAAATGTTTCATAATACTCTCTCTCAACTTTTCCCCGGTCATCGTTGCATAACAACAAACATTCGTTATACGTGTGTGTGGTTTTGTGAAATATATTGCCAATAAAATTTGCAATCATTTTCTCATCTAGCTCGAAAATGCGATGAGCACAGCAGCATTTTGCCTTATTCATATCTCAGCCGCCCCGGTTCTCGCACTTTCGTTTTGGAAAACCTGACTAGATCCTATCGAAGCTGCAGGAGGATATCCTAGTGCACACACCTCGCCCCCTCCCCATCGAATAGCCACATTTGAGTACAATATAATACCGCAATACATAATTCCACATGCAATTGCATTCCATTGCTGCTGCTGCTGCTGCTGCACTTACCTAGCTGCTACATCACGATGCACTACATTCATTTGCTCTAGATACTTCATACCGGAAGCTATTTGTGTGGCGATGTAAATTAAACATCCGTAGCTGCGGAGGAAGAAAGAAAGATAAGCAATGAAAATTGAATTAGAACTAATGGCATTTAGGTACTGTGATGCAGAGTTCAACAAAACTCGAATCATATGTTGTGTGCAGTAAAGGTGTCGGTTGGAAATGAGAAAAAAATGTGTCTGTGTTGCTCTCGCTGAGTGTTCTGTGGAAGTCATATCTTCATTTGGTCAATTCGGGTTTTTAATAGAGTCATTAAATTATAAACAGTGATGTCCTTAGATTCATACATTCTATTTCTTAAATATTAAAATCAGTCTACATGAATTCAGATTGTATTTTCATAGCTTTCCTTCGAAAGACCAGCTTTGCCGGATCTGAAATACCAATACGATACACCCTGTGCTGCTGTTGTTTCAATGCATTGGATATGTGGGGGTTTATTCGTACCCCTAGGCATTCAAACGGTATGTGAGAGGAGTGAGCGACGGGAGAATACGTAATGGTAAAATAACAACATAGTCCTGCGCTCCATTATAGTCTCCGGATGGGTTAAGGTTATGTAACTTTTGCATTTAAGCCGTTGCTGCTGCTGCTAAATTTAGGTCCACTTCGGTTGTTGTCGACGTTTCGGCTCATGTGCACAGGAAGGACGCAACAGAGCAGAGCAGACTATAACTAAACAACCCAACACTCAAGTTGAGCTGCTGAATCAAGTCGAGTCGAACGGCGTTTGCTCGTCCTGATTCCGATCCTAAACCACACATCTTTCGGGCAAATGCAATATGGTAAAATTATTATTCTCTTATTGTGCTCCTGTTTCAAGCAGTGAAACTGGGCACGAAAAATAAAAGAATCCATGATAATATTTCCTAATTGAAGTCGTTGCTTTAATCCACCAAGAAGGTTTGATAAGGAAATTTCAACAACTGAACACTAGAATGTAGGTTATGTAGTCATTTGAATATAACATCGATGGGACTACATTTTTGTGTGTACAGACAACACTCCGTAGTCGTTTCATTCGATGACGATGGCAAGCTCTGCGTTGCTAGAAACGACCGATGTGTGAGCTTTCCCCCAAACCTTGACAAACTGACATGTATATGTTTTTGGGTGATATTATCCTTTTTCACTTAGGCTCGGAGATGTACCGCAGAAATGTCCTCAACTATATAGTGTTACAAACTAAGTGATCGTTGGATATTCTCCTAGCTACAATAACATTTCTCGTACGTAAGGAACGAAACCCGAAAGTGGTGGGTTAAGTGCGAAAGTCTGCTCGCTCGAGGAATAATGCTGGGGTCTGGAAGATCGGTTATGATGTGAAATTGGCCCGCTTTCAGTTACCGAGCGAGTGAGAAAGGTATTAATTATTATTGCTGAGTGAGTCGGGACATGATACCGACTGTCAGAATGACAAAAATTTGCGGGATTGGCGGCGCACCGAGTGTTCCATGGGATTGAGCTTTGAATAGAACTTCTCACAAATTCAACTAAGTTAACACTTTGCGGACCGCTCACGAGAATTCACGAGTTTTCGCATTCCGTCTTTACGGACTGGAGTGAAATTAGCGAATAAAAGTTTTTGTTGCGTGCAAGTTTCTGTTCAACGTCTTGCTGGATTTAATGTATAATGAATTATTTCAATTGAAATAAATCGATTGTTTATCAAGTTACCAGCTTCAAAATCATGCTCATTAGATAGAGAATTGAATCATTCATCTTTCCACATAATTCTTTTTTTTTTTTGATCGTGACAGAGTAAAGTTATAGACTGAAACGTGAGCATTGGTGAGCATTTCCATTGGTCGGAAAAGGGTCTAAGAAAAGTTATAGCCCAAAACCTGTACAGGTCGGACTCGATTATCCGGAGACTCGATTATCCGGAATTTTAGACTCGATTACTTTATATATTCGATTATTTTATTTTTGATTTTCGGAAATTTGAATAATTTGTATAATAATTCCATATTGGATAGCCAATATGGGTATCAAATGAAAGGGCTTGACTAGCAGAACACAGTAGATCATGAAAAATACAAATCCAAGATGGCCGCAGTTCCCAAATAACTGATTACTTTTTAATGGTTTCATTCAGCTTGCCCTGTTTGTATGTATGTTTGAATGTTCGTAGGATTGCCCCACATTAATTGAAAGTTCACCCCGTTCCTGATCACTGATTGATCTGAAATTTGGAACATACCTTGAATTCTATTGCCATTATAAAACTGCGTATTCCATGATATTGAAAAATTCAATTTGGCCGCCGCTAAACAATGGCTGAATGGCTTGACTTGGAGAATACACTACATTATCAACAACATAAACATGAATGAAGGAACGGATGTGATAACTACTAACTGTTACTTGTCTAATTATTTTCTAGTTTTTAGTACATTAATCCGTATAACCCCAAAAGCTGTTTTATTTATTTTATTTTCTAGTTTTTAGTAAATTATCTGTACCATTAGCATACTACAATGGTATCTCTACAATAAAACCATTCAACTTTTTTTAAATTTTTATTTCTTACCTAACTTTCTTCGGAATATTTAAATTATTTACTGTATTCTATTAGTCAAATCATTTTATTTGATAACAATACAGGGTAACTTCGATATAACGTACATTTTACTTTCAAAATTGTACGTTATATCCAAACATAATAAGAACTCAGAAACGTAGCTTATATTACTTTATTGTGTTGCTGTTTGAGTAAGGTTAATGGATAAATTCAACTAGAAGACGAAGCCAACCTTTCTCATGATGTTTCTCTTCGTACTGTTGATTAAAATTTGATTCATTCAGAATCCGGAATCACAAAACAGTTGTACTTCGGGATTGGTTAAAAATACAAACCAAGCTTTAGTATCAAAATAAATATAATTCATTGTTCTTTCAGAAAAACACTATTCAAAAAATTATTCCTTTGGACTTTGAAAATGTGTACGTTATAACGAGGGTACGCTATATCGAAGTTTCCCTGTATTGAGGGGAATGCAAAAAATACATAGTCGACTATTTAGTGGCGGTTACCTTTTCGAATGTGGGTTGTTCATAATGTAGTCTATTCTCCAAGTCAAGCCATTCGCCCATTTTTTAGGGGCGGCCAAATTGAATTTTCAAGCGGTTTTATAATGGCAGCATAATTAAAAGTATGTTTTAAATTTCAGAACAATCAGTGATCAGGAACGGGGTCAAATATCAATTAATGTGGGGCAATCCTACGAACACTCAAACATACATACAAACAGGGCAAGCTGAATGAAACCATTAAAAAGTAATCAGTTATTTATGGACTGTGGCCATCCTGGATTTGAATTTGCATGATCTGCTTTGTTCTACTAGTCGAGCACTTTCATTTGATACCCATATTGATGTGGTTTTGAAAAAAAAAAATATATATATATATATATATATATATATATTTGGCGCCACTTTGTGGTGGCGGCCATTTTGGATTTGCATTTTTAATAAATAACTGTGTTCTATTATTCAATCCCTTTCATTTGATACAGGTCAGACTCGATTATATACAGACTCGGTTATATGTGATTCGATTATATACAATTTTAGACTCGATTATATACAGTTTGGAAAAAAAATATTTTTTTGACGTGGGACTACGTCTAACCGGAGTATATAGGGGGGTAAAATGAAAACCTAAACACAGAACATGCAGGAAAAAATGAAAGATTCCGAATGCTTATAACTCGAACATTCCTTACCGGATCGGAAAGATGTTTGCATCAATTGATAGGAAATTTTTCTACGCATCTATCGTAATTAATAAAATGCTATTTTTCATTAGATAAAGAATTGAATAACTGTAAAATATTAAGGGTTATCTAAACGCCCTAGCTGCCTCGTTTTGATTGGCCCGATTTACGGCTTCCCCAACACAGCCATAATAACCAAGCAGCCTTGGGGAAATCGGCATTGCAAATACATGAAAGTCGGGGATATTTTTGTTCCGACTGAAATGTGTTTCCCCAACACGGACTTCAGAATCAAGGTGTGGGGGGGAGTTGGCATTGCAAATTCATGCAGGTTATATCATAAATATAACCCACCCATTTTTTTTTATTCAAATATGACTTATTTCAAGAAGAAATGTAACGTTTCAACGTTTAGGTGAAATTTAAGTGGCTGTTACATATACAGTGGGGTAAAAATAGTGATTTTTGGAGATTTTGCTTGATTTTTTATCAGGAATTCTTTATATCGATATTGCAGCCAAATTAAGAAAGATAGAATTTGGGTGTCAAAGAACAAATTTTATAGCGGTTTGAGAGCTTCAATTTAATTGATAGGTACAATCCAATTAGTACAATTTTTAGGATAAAAGTAATAATAAAACAATAAAAATTATTATCTTTTAAGTTTTTCACTTCCAAAATGTTATTAAAATACACTAATTTAGATGTTCCACTACTATATCCTATACTAAATTTTCTCATCTTTCAAATGAAGGCAACAGAGTTGTCTTCCGTAGCGTACTTTTTAATGTAGAGCCAGTTTGAGGCAACAGAGTCCGAAACAGAAAAACAATTCTATAACTCTGTCATTGTTGAAATTCGAACATATGCGTAGAAGGATTTTTTCAACAAATATGATCGCCTATCACCTCCTGAGAGAATCTGGATAAATTTATTTTTTTCATGTGAGAAAGGTGTTTTCTAACTTAAGGGGATGAATCAAAAATCAAATTCCTCAACAAAAAACACATGCAAAAAAAAAAAATAAAAAAATTTTTTTTTGAATCGATTATCCGGAGAATTCGATTATCCGGAGTGAAAAAAAAAATCAATACTCCGGATAATCGAGTCCGACCTGTACAACTGTACAAATTTGGAAAATCGTTTTGTTTTTCGATGCCAAATGACTCAAAAATGCATAAAACGTCGAAATCTGGTATTATCTTGAAAAACAAATTTTAGACGAAAATCGACTGAGTGGCCAAAAAATCAAAACTTTGAGTGCTTTGAGGCACCACTGAATCATGCCCGATTGAGCTGAAACTTTGCACAGGTCATTTTTTGAGCCAATAAACAAAATGTACATGGTCGGTTTTTGAAATTTTTCCCATACATCCATTGCCACCCTAATGTAGATGTAGTGAATAAAAATAGCGGGAAGAAATGAGAAATTGATTTCTTTCTGTTTTTTCAAAGATAGTAAATCCAATTAACGTTATCAACTATCTTTCATTTGAATTTCTATACCGTTGTTGTGGACCATTCAGTACTGAGATATTATTGTATGAACGAAAAATTTCGAATTCGTATTTGATAATAAATAGTTCGTTGATCATCGAAAAACAGTTTTGAAAAATTTATTTCAACTGAAATAATTCATTATTCATTAAATCCAGCAAGACGTTGAACAGAAACTTGCACGCAACAAAAACTTTTATCCGCTGAACTTTCATCCGCTAACTTCACACATAGAGGCGAATGAACTGCAAAGTTTGAAGCCTCTTAAAAACTTGCAAGCAAAGCAAGCAACTTCACACAAGTCAAAACGTGCGGTTCCAGGCGTATGTCTTACGTATTTCTTCCCGGTCCTTAAAGTGTTAAGGTTCGGAAGCAGCGCTATAGTCAGAAAGGAAAAGCTAAAAGTCAAGCTTTGAAAAAAGGTAGCAAACGAGCTACGGCGGTCTTTGGACATGGTACAGAATGCTACAAAATTCTACAACCATTCAAGCCGGAAGTATTAGTGGAATTGCATTACTGATGAAAATTATAGCTATACTGAAAAAAGTGATATGGCGTTTGCCAGATTTCGATACCATGTTTCATTCTCGGACATAAATAGAATGAAATGCTCGAAAAAATACTATTCACACCAAATCTGGCAATCGAAATATTCCAATGCAGTGACACTTCACTTACCTTAACGAATTATGCTGCACGAGCGAGCCGGTTTCGGCCGTGTGCTCCTGTAGGAATTGGTTCAAGTCCGTGCTGAATTTGTAATCTAAAACGATACAAATTGGCTCGTCCTTCAGACAGGCACCGATCAGTCTCAGGATGTTCTGATCGTTCAGTCGGCTGAGTTGCTTGGCCTTCGCCCGGAATTCCTTCCTCACGTGCTCCGAAGCGCCGGGACGCAGCGTTGATACGGCTACCAGACTCGAGCTGTGGGAGAGAAGGAGATACAAAATTACAGTAAAGAACAAATCCCAAAATTGAAAAGTGTAATATCATGTCACATGAGAGTGAATGTGAACTTGCTCTACCTCAGACACTAATTGCTCATACAGATCTAGTCTCGGAAATCGCTTCGACCCGGAGGGAATGAAACAGAAAACGGTTGCTTCAAATATAATGCAAACCTTTTTTCGGAAACTACTCCAAAATTCAATTCAACAGTCCAGAAGCCTTCGTGCTTTATCGCAAAGCTTTATTTTCCATTCGTTCCACCCGCAGCTATTCTTCTGCTATCCCTTTCCCCGACCCAAAACGGGCTCTCAGCACGAACGCCACCACTACCCCGAGTATCATTCCAGTGGATTTCGTGCAGAATAGTGATGTAAAATGCATGTACTTTACGATATATAGCTCTCGGTTCTCCAGGTCCGTGTCTCGTATTTTGTCCTATTCATTCATGCATTGCCAGCTCTCGACTAATGCCTCGCCGGCTGCCGCTTTTTGTCCGTTGTTCCGACCAAGAAGGACAGCTACAGAAGCGGCAACGCCAGCGCCAGACAGCCAGCCAGCTCTACAATAAGGAAAGGCCCCTCGAGGGAACCGAAGAATGGAACAAAATGCAAACTATTTCCTATTGCCGGTGCGCAAACTACAGAATAGACTAAAATTCAAGGAACAAGCAAAGAAATGACTTTTCTCGTTGGAGCTTATCCTGTTTCTAGCTGAGCCCGAGCGGGTCAGGTGTATCATTCTGGCAGTATGGTTCCCATTGCGGACTTTCCCACAGAAACATTCGAGAAGCAGATTTTTGTAGATCTGAAGTTGTCACGAACAGTTTTCGTATTCCTTTCCATCAGCGTCTGAGTTGTTGTTGAGCTTTTCCCAATATTCGGTAAGTTGAATCGTAAATCATAGCTGAAACCGATATCCACCCAATTTGCCTACCCTAAACTCATCCAAGCCTATTCGTACGAATGTAAATACACTTCTGCTGCTGCTATTTCTGCAGTACTTAGAGCAGAAACAGTTGAAGTGTGTTGGCTGTTTAAAATTCCGTCTCGTTCGTTGCATCAACAGTGCCCAGTGTCCTTCGTGGAGTAACCGAGCAGCATAAAAGCGATACAGAGCTTTCCGGCGGTCAAGTCCTGCTGCAAGGCTGCCTGTTTTATTAAATGGCTCCAAGCAATGGTTGGTGTGTATTTTGAGTTGAAAGAAGGGCAAGAACATTCCGTATCTACACCCAACCGTGTTGGTGTGATAGTGAAGTAAAGTCGGGAAGTAGACGAACAATATCATAGCGCTGCTTGTTTAAATATTGTAAAACATACCAAACTAAACGCGAACGGTGTCGGTTTAGGATATGTGAGAGGTGGGAAAGCTTTTGTCCAAGTACGAACGGTTCAGCAGTTATGGTTCGATTCGTCGCGGGAGTATATTATCAAGATTTTTTCCCCCGATTGTCCCAACTTTCTGCAAACGATCCTAATAGCCCGGGTGTGCTTTCTTGCATCAGCAATCGAGTGACGAGTCATGGAAAGTGCATTTCAAATATTTATTTAATTTACTTTCGGTGTCGCCAGCACTCAAAAGCGCACAAAAAAAACAACATCATGAATATCGTCGAAAATTGAGCTTATACAATTTACCGTTTCGTAACGAGTCGAAAGTGCTGGTTCCAGGAGAAGACCGAGCTATTCTTGGTTGGCGGCAGCGGTTGACGTCTTCTGTTGGCTTCTAAGAGCAAATCATTGTACCCCCATTAGCCTCGTTCATTTGATTGTTCGCTGCATTCGAGTTTTATCTTATTGCGAGAATTGGAACCATTGACACATTTCTTTCGAGCGGGTGGGAAGGTAGTTTGCTCCTCTGTTATCCTTTCACAGCAGAACGGAGGTTTGAATTGCTATATACGTTTATGGGAAATTCTATGAAGGTGTTTTTTTCATTGCCGAAAAGATAGTTTCGAGTATATTATTGACAGCAGATAACTTACAGGATTATGACATTGAAAGCAGACAAGAGAAGTGAAACTTGAGTGAAAAAAGTGGCAACGATTTGTGGTAAGAAACAGTGTAAACAGTGAAAAAATTGACAGATTGTAAGTGGTAAGTAAGTGACAGTGGTAAGAGCATCACATGTGAAAAAAAATATTTGGAAGCATTTTCATCAGAATAAATTGAATGATTAAATAATTACGTCTGAATAATGTATGTACGCTTAAAAAACAACATAAAACCATGATTCCTGAATAAATTTTATTATTTCAGTTTCGAACACACTCCCTAAAAAGCCATTTTTATTTCTGAAAATATCTTCTGTTGGTCGTGATATTGTATTTAGAATTTACAAGGTAATGAAACATTAGCATCAATTAGTTTCTAGTAATTAATTTTTTAGTTGCAGGCGAAATTGATACCAATCTATATTTTTTGTTTTCACATATGTGATGTTGGCAATGAAAACATTATAATTGGTATTTAGTAGTATTTTATGTTTGTCGAAAAGGATTCATTAAATCACAAAAATGGGAAAGAAACTATGTGCTGTTGAAAACTGTGAAAGTTTCAATGGTTTAATTTCAAGAGACGTTTAATTTTATAGTATTTTATTAAACACGACATAACTCATTGATTTATTTATAACCCTAGTCAATTTTGTTCTCAGTAGCTTGAATTCTGTGAAATAAGTCCAGAAAATATTGATAATAATATAAGTAAATATAGATAGTCAGCCATTCCATACCAAACCGATATAGTAGATCTCAGACTTTCGTCAAAAGTGGTAATTTTGTTCTTTATCGCAAAATATTAGACCCGTATTTTTTATATTTTTTTTTATTAGGGTGCCCATTACCATTTAAGGGTGGTTCGAAATATATTTTTTTTCCACTTTTTTCCAAAAATTTTTGACGTAGGATTACGTCTTCCAGGAACATATTGGGGTACAAATTGGAAATCGAAAATCAAGCACATCGTAAAAATTGTCCAATTTCAAACGCTTATTGCTCAGTCATTTCATGATGGATTGATGAAATTTTTGCGTCGATCGATTTTGGCACTCCATAACAATTTTTTATGGTGAAGAAAATAAAAAATGTCATGAAACTTACTATCGACCAATCGAAAAATCTCAACCCCTATCCTAACGGAAATACCCACTTCTGATTGGTCGAAATTGACGACACATGCGGCGGTTCCCTAACAGAGACATCAAAACCAAGCTGCCTGGGGGAAATCGGCATTGTAAATACATAGAAGTAGGGGGAGCTTTTGCTCCCACCGAAATGTGTTCCCTAACAGAGACATCAAAACCAAACTGCCAGGGGGAAACCGGCATTGCAAATACATGAAAGTGGGGAAGTTTTTGTTCCTACCGAGATGTGTTCCCTAACAGAGACATCAAAACCAAGGTGCCCAGGGGTAATCGGCATTGCAAATATATGCAAGTCGGGGGTATTTTTATATTGCAGGTAAGGTGAGAGATACGATTATTTGTAGCAAATAAAATTTAAATCTGAAACTTTAATGTTGGTTGCTTCGTGAAATTTAATATCAATGAGCGATCGTCTATTGTGAAAAGCAGTTGTAAATGACTTGATATATGAAACGATTTATTTCAATTTTTATAAATAAAAACCAAGGTGTGTTACCGCTCGAGAACGGGTCGTTTGGTTTAAGCTGTCTGTTTTGTTGTGTTCATTTTCACCCAAGGGAAGTTTATACGGCGAAAAAAATTGGAAAAGTGAAGAAATATTCGAAAAAGTGATTTCCCATATGCTCTACATATAGTATTAGGTGCTGTTAATCCAATTAAAATTCGCGTTGGGTTGAATAAAGACTCTGAAAGTAAAAGTTATAAAAGAAAACTACCTTTTCCATTTCTAGTATGTTTCCTCTATATTAAAGTACAGTAAAACCTCGATTATCCGCAAGCGGATGATCCGTGGTGCGGATTACCCGGGAATGCGAGTTCCTTAGTAATTCCATAAACCTAGTGGTAGAGTCTTGCTCTTTTGTTTTGGTCATGGCTTTCACATTATCTGATCATTAATGTAAACGACCTTACAGATGGATAGTTCAACGATTTCTGTATTTATAAAACATAGTTTTCATGCTAAAATATCTTTTTTCGTGTTAGTACCTCATTTTTAGCCCTTTATTGCTTTATCCGCGATTTTGGTTATACGCGGTGATCTAGCCCGACTATTTCTCGGATAATCGGGGTTCTACTGTAACATGTTTTTACTGATGAGAAAAATGATAGTTGTGTTCGGTATTGGTAATTATCTTATTACATTGGTGAGTTTTTTTTCTTTGTTTCATCCATACATAACATAGGAGGCATCTCGTCTAGGATCACAGAGCGGGTTTCATCATATCTCGTTCCACCACGTTCCACGGTATCTTTTATCAGATACGCACCATCCAATGACTGTTTACCATTCTTCTGTCATCATCTCTCGATAAACACTGGTGGAGTGAACAAACAATACACAACAACCAAACAAAACGGCTCTTTTCAGGGCCACCAAATCATTATCAAAGAGTTTAACGATGTAATTCTTCAAACATATCCAAAATCAACAGATAGCCAACGGAATCCTACGTCAACTATGCGGTCGTGTCTCGGACACAACCTTCCTGTGGCCTTTTTTGACAAATTCACAACACTGAACCGATTAAGATGATCGACACAGCAAATTGAAACCAATTAACTAGTATTTTATTAATAAAAAATTGTAAGGGGTTGTATCTAGGGCACGACCGCATATTTTCGACGTAGAACTACACAATTACATTATGCAATCCGCTTGTTTACCACTTCGATTATTATTTTAGAATGCATCGAAATTTTTGTAATAGATTATGTTCTTATGTTATATGTGAACGGAATAATTGTCAAACGATCATTATATTTTACATTTCCCTCTGAAATTATTGCACATCTCATGTTTACGTAGTTCTCGAACCGCGAAAGTTCATTCACCTCTAGTATCTGAATTTGGGAATATCGTCATCCCAGGCTTCTCAGTTTGAAAGTACGTTTTAGAGACACATATTCCGGTCTGCACAACGACAAGCGAGTATAAAAGTACTCAACACCAAAAAATACTCCCAACTTTCAAGTTTTGACAAAGCGGATTCCCCCAGGCACATTGATTTTGAAGTCCGTGTTAGGGAAACACAGCTCGGTGGAAACAAAAATACCCCCGACTTGCATGTATATTTGCAAAGCGGATTTCCACAGTTATATAGATTTTGAAGTCTGTGTAGGGGAAACCGTAAATCGGGCCAATCAAAACTTGGCAGTTAGAGCTTTTAGATAACGCTTGACATTTTACAGTTATTCAATTGTTCATCTCATGAAAAATAATATTTTATAATTGTGGTAGACGCGTAGAAATATTTCCTATCAATTGATGCAAACATCTTTCCGATCTGTTAAGAAATGTTCAAGTTATAAGCATTCGAAATACGGGTAGGGTTAGTACACAAATCGGCAGAACAAATGTATGGGAAAAAGGAAGTTCTTCCAGTTATCATAAATTTAGATAGTTTATAGATTAGCGAATTGTAATGTATAGCATATCAAACAAATCTTAGAGAATTTCCGATTCGATTGGTATGCAAATCATGAGAATTCGTTCACAGTGAAAATAATTATTAACTTTAACTTTGTGTCATAAAAACGTGACCTGTTTTCTGATTTGGCACCCTTCCTGAAAGATGTAATTCTACCTCAAAAATTGAGCATGCAAAAAATGGATTTTATTTTCGCAATTATTGATTGTAGTCGTTTTTTTTTGTTTTCTTGACTTTGACTAGAGGGCGCTATATATTTTTTTTTCTTTAAAACTGAGGATTTTTCAACTCACATATCTAGATATCAGAAAGGCTTCTTCATTTTTGAGATATGATTTTCCAAAGTTCAACTCGACTACAATCAATAATCACGGAAATAAAATCCATTATTTGCTGGTTCAATTAACAATAATATATTTTGATAAAAGACTAGCTCATTGGCTTAAATTTAATTTGTCGATTATCTAAATCAGTTCAGTGGTTCAAATGTTAAGCATTTTGGGAAAAAGTGGAAAAAATGATTTTTCGGACCACCCTAAAATGAAAAAATAGGGGTCTAATGTTTTGCAATAAAGAAAACCACTTTTGACGAACATCTGAGGACCACTATATCGGTTAGTCATGGAATGGCTGTAATAATACAAAAATAATATAATAGAAATATCTTTAACTTCCTTGAATAGTGTATGTGATATAATTCACTTTATATTTTTATATGCAGTTAGAACCCAGATTATCCACGAAATAATCGGTCTAGATCACCGCGTATAACGAAAAACGCGGATAACGCAATAAAAGGCTAAAAATTAGGTACAGACACGAAAAAAAGAGATTTTAGCATGAAAACTATGTTTTATCAATACAGAAATTATTGAACCATCCATCTGTAAGTTCGTTTACATCAGTGATCAGAAAATGTGAAAGCCATGACCAATACAAAAGAGCAAGACTCTACCACTCATTGACAAATTTCGGCAATTCGCACCGCGGATCATCCGCTCGCAAATAAGGGAGGTTCTACTGAATATTTTTAAATGAAAACATTTGTCAAACAAACTGCAAAACTAAAACATTTTATAATGTGCTTTTATTTTTTGAGTTTGAGTTTATTGCAATCAAAGGCTCTTTTTGTCGTTTTAAGTTAGGTTTTTTATATTACTACTAGGCATGTTTGCGGATTCATAGAAAGATAAGATTCTATTTGAAATTTTGATCCTTGAAACAAGTTCAATGGTTTGAAAGTTAAGAATTAAAAAAACACACTCATATTTTTTTCCAAACCTTCCATTCTTTCAACCATTGAGCCGATTTCAAACATCGACATATCAAGTGAAATCTTATTCTTCTATTAATCAATTTCAATATGTCACTCAACAATCTCAGAAATTTAGGACTACAGAATAACTTTAATTATAAAGCTGAGATAATTTGCTACTTTATTTTCCACAATTCGTTCTTTCAAAACACAATTTTTTTCGCAATTTTAAACCTCTCAAATTGAACTGACAAAATTATAAATCAAAGAACGAAAAGCAGGAAAAATTGATAAATAATGGGGGCTAAATGTTAAGCAAAGGTAATCATGGATTTTTAATAACCAAATCAGAAAAAATATTGAAAAAACGCATTCCTTTTTCTAATTTCTCTTTCAAATGTTTATAAAATTGCACTGAATAGTATATAAAAGGGCAATACTAATATTTGAATAAACTTATGTAATTATTGAAAACAGGATTGAAAATGTGTACACTTTTTAGTCAGTGAATTGTGTGGAGTTCCACTGCTGTGTTAAAAGGGTGCGATTTGAAAGCTTTAATTTTACATTGCGTTTCAACATTCCAAATGACTGCCTCAGTTGGCGTAAACTTCCCTATACTTTGCTATAAATCTTTTTAACCACTCAAACATAAATTTCATGTAAGTATACAGTCAATCGCAAAATTAAATATACACCCCGTGTTGGTTTGTTATTTTTGAGTTTTTCTGGGCTAAAAAGTAAATAATTAAAAGTGACTCATATTCATCGTAAAATTGATCCTTTTCACTCTCATGTAGTGATAAGAAAAAAATGGAAATGGTCACATTTCTACTTCATGTTTTAAAAACAAACAGAAAATCTTCGATTTAGACGTTGTAAAATTGAGTGTACAGTTCAAGTTTTCCTCAAAAGGGTAATTGAAATCAGTTCAGAAATGTTAACAGACAACAAAAATCAATCCCCTAGTATTTGGTATGGCGTCCAGTACTGCCTGCAAGCGACGAGGCAAGATTTCTGGTCACTGTAGACGGAAGTGCCTCCCAGATCTCCGTAATCGTCGTTTCGAGTACCGCTTTGTTCCCGGGATTTTTATTCTTCAGATGGTTCTTGATTTCCCACCAAATATACTCAATAGTGTTGAAGTCCGGTGATCTCGGAGGTGTTCAGAGCAGTCTTCCGAAAAACACTTACACATGTCCACGCGATGTGTAAATTCCATGTTTTTGTTTGAATTCGAACATGATTCTCGCTAGTGTTGAGTGTCTATCCCCAACACGAACAATGATACCCAAACATAGACATGTGAAAACAAACACGATGTTTATAATTCAAGAACATCATGTACAAACATATCACCCGATGTCGCAGTATTCATTGCTTTCGTTTCGTTTCTTTTCATACACGGAAAGAAATTATTCATCCCAAAACATTTCTTCGTAGAATACTTTTTCACAGAAACGAACTTGAAACTTAGTTCGCAATTCAAAAATTGCACGAACTAAGAGGCTATAAGTTCATGCACCAAAATATATATTTTTATTAAGGCTCATATGGCGTCAGCCTAACGGGGCCGGGAGTTCAATATTTTGACAATGTTTGCTTACAACTATGTTAGTAATATGTAACCGATTACTCGCGGTTGGCTCGAGGTTAGTATTACAAGTGTTCTCATAATTGGGATGTTGCAGTCTTCGATACTCTGTACGTGTGCCCGACATGGGATACTTCCTATTGGGATGCAGCTGACCGTTAATCAGCAACGACCCCCTAATCTGCACCCCATATCTAGCGTGGTGCGTCTTTTTCGACTCGAGGAATCCAGGATAGAATGATCACTAGCCGGCGCAATCATCAGCTCGTGTAGAGTTGTCATGAGCGGTACAACCTTTGGCTCTTGTTGAATCATCAGTGGACTGCACAACCTTCGGCCCGTTAATCTGTAAAGAGTGTGTGTATGTATTGCCGCGACTAAGTAAAAGTTTATAGATCGTTCATGCACATTTTGCAAGTCTGATTAAATAATCCTTGGTTTTGTTCAAAGAAAACATTCTCTGAATAGAAAAAAGCTTTCTATTTTTTTTTGCGTGCATGTTGGCAATTAAAGTCTGGGGAGCCGACTGCATAGAGGGCGACGTCGTACAAATGCTGACCAAAAAAATAAATACCCAAAAATTAGTTTTAGATGCAACCTTCAGCGGCACACAGCAGAACCAGCAGAGAAATTTCAGCGGCTAAAACACACCATTAATTTCTCGATGTTATCACAATCTGAATGAAGGAAAAAACTAAAAGCTACACTTACACTGCACTACATATGCTATGTGTACATGCGATTGCATCATCCTTTCTTCTCCTCTTCTCCGCTCGTTTTATAGCTCGGGTCGCGATCGTCGCGAACAAGCAGTATTGGCCATTTGTATTCAAAGATCCAGCCAAAATTGTTGCTCCCGTGGTCGAGTGGTTAGCGTCACGCCTAACATGTCACTGCTGAATAATTCAATTTCAGTACTTGTTCAAATAGCTAATAATAGCGAATGTTACATGAATTCAATATATAAATTGATGCGTGCACTAAATAATGATATCAAATGTGAAAAACTCTCATATCAATCGATGTTTATTTTGTTCAGAACAGAAAAAGAGGTTTATTTTATTTGCCCAATATTTTTGATGAAGCACCCATTGTCATGAAAGGAAAGCATTTTTTCCATGTCAACATACCAACACACCACGCGTTGAGTGGTGGTGATGTGGTGTCCGATTCGCTTCTTCTACTCTACGCACTGCCGGTGCTTGGGGTGAAAATGCAAGAGAAACTGTACACCATGTTCGAACATCATGTGAAACATTGGGATTAAACATCGTATGTCCAAACATACCACGAATACAAACATGTCACATTTTCTAACATAGGTACGAAAAAATCATGTTTGTACTCAAACACAAAACTGTGAACAGCAGCGTGGACATGTTTATTCCGGACGCAGTGTTTTTTGTGAAACATGGAAGACTGATTTAGAGTTGATTGGGACATTATAGAGCAGGTATTCCCACATGATGCGGTCAGTTTGTTTCGGGTCGTTATTCTGTTGAAAGTAGTAATCACGAGGGAGAGCCAATTCCTGCACGGGACACTAAAGGTTACGTTTTAGGATGTTCAATGAAGCCATCTTGGCCATCGTCGAATCGAAAAAACTCCATGGTTGCAGTTTCCGATGCCGCCATCGTACCATACATCATTTGACTGCCGCCGCCGTGTTTTACTGTGGGAACCAAATGCGGAATCTGAAGCACCAATGTTTATTTCCCCTCCGGCCAAAATGTGTAATTGAATAAATATGTTTCGCTTCTTCTAATTTTGAGTCATTTATTCCCACAAAGAAGTAGTTTACATTCCAGATAGGATTTGATGTTAGAAGCCATATATTGTGCAAAAAAAGCATCCATTTTCGCAATTCGTTGTGAAATTCACATTTCAAACAATACTTGGTTGAAGCGGTCAGAAACAATTAATTGGCAGACTTCAATGCTACTGAGCTTGATCAAAACAATCTGCTGGGTTGCTCTTCCCCTGAAACCACGGGATACTTTCTGGCAGCCGGAGATGAAAACTACCTGCAGCCAACATATTTAATTAACTTCGAAGCGCTCCCCTTCTTTTGAATCGCTAAAATTTCACCTCCCGACCTATACATCAGAGCCAGCTGTCCGCAAAAAGCCAGTGCCAGTACATCTGTGGAAACGGGCAGACGGTTGAATCCGAGATATCGCCCGCAGCTACTTGAGCAAATAATTTTGTTGAAATGAAATTTCTGACTCTTCCACACCTCGAGCTCGACTCTCGGCGCCTCGGTCGTATCAAATCCTGACCGCCCGTCAATTCAGTGTGCGCCCTGGCTGCATTGTAGTGTGCACATTCACCGAGTGCGGAATTGTTCTCCACATACCGGGCTTATTTAAATCCAGAAATTCAATCAATCACCCATCGTTTCGTTCTGATATTCGGAAATACTCGCGTTCTGAATGTCATCCGTCCATCCATCCAATCCATCCAATCCATCCCACCAAGGAAAGTTCGTTACGAAGCGGGCCCATTACATCGGATGCCACGTCGAGGCAGGTATTACAATTCATTTCCCTCGGATTAGCTCCCTCAGGGATACATTACCCTCACGAGTTCATTTCGCAGTTTTTGTCACTGTAATCTAAATTGAGAATGAATGCATTAAAAACATGGAGACGGCAGTGTTTCACATCTTTACATCGCATCAAACAACGGCCGTCTCCATGAACCAATTCGTACAACCCTGTCCAAAGCATATTCACAAATAATAGCAACGATAAAATAACGCAGCTGAGTCTGAGGAAAAAGCTTTGGAATTTTGCAATCCATCATTTTCCACTGCTAGCGGCCAGAATATGAGTTTGTACCCAGCCAAACTGGGACCGGTATGTGGGCCGAGCAGGATACATTAATAATACACTTGTTTATGTTTGTGCTCTACCCGTAGAGACACAAATTTGCAACGAAAACACAGCGCGAGGTTTTGATCATCAAAAGTAAGATTTTAAGTTCCCAGAAACACAGCCAAGCCGAGTTTCGGGTTTCAGTGTTTTTTTATGTGACGCGGGTTTTATACCGAGGTAATTGAAAGTAAACATTGGAGAGTACTGCTATATTTCGGGGTGTAATTTCGTTACTCACTGCTGGTGAATATAATTTTGATGATGTGTTTCATTTTGAGGAATGATGTTGAAGTTAGCAAACTTATTCGCCATAAAATGGAATCCACTGCAAGTACACAAACTCGTGTTTAGTGACTCCGCTGGTGAAGAGCAATATCAGTGGTGAATTCAGATTAGGTCCATCACTCTCCCAATCACTCACTGTTTCCGAAACAAAGCTTTTGAAGATACAGTTCACTCAAATAATAAGTTAGTCATGTATAAACCTCCTTCAAATTCGTATGTTATAGTATGCAGCATCCGTTTGTCAATCAATAAATTCATAGTTGAAATAAATTCGGGTGTGTTAAACTTTAAAATTGAGGTTATTTTGGTCTAATCAGTGAACCTGTGGAAAAATATCATTTGATCCTTTGATCCTCCGAACCGGACTCTGGGGAAAAAATCAACCAACGACGACATCAGATCCACAACCAAGGGTCAAACTCCCGGAATTGAAGATGCCATTTTTTCAGCGGAAGCTCCGGGAGGATTATATTTCGAGACACCTTTACAAGCGCCTTGCAATTCTTATTTGTTATCTATCGACAAGTTTACATATCTCCGAGCCTCATTAACAAGTTGCATTATTTTCTATAAAATTAATGGAGAGGGAATCCTACGAATAACTAAACTGAATCATGGGTGAATTGGAAACTAATGATGTTTCACAAGATAGGGGAAAAATAAATGGGATAAGTACAACCCTACAGTACATGGTTTGTCAACGTTTATATTCCACCCTCAGGAATTGGGGCAGCCACCATAATTCGAAGAATGTACCGACTCAAAGTGAACTAATTGAGTATCTGAAAAATCAATGTCAAGAAATATTGCTTCCACTCGATCAACTCGAGAGGAGCCCAGCAAAATTATACGTGTTGTCTAAAGTAACTGCAGATTTACCGGTCAAACGAACTGAATAGAGATCACCTGGAGATATTGTGCTAGCAGATCCAGAATTCCATAACCTAAGCAGCATTAACATCATTATAGGAGCTCAAGTGTTCTGCGACCTGTGATTCGACGGTCAACTCAAATTAGAAAAAGGAGGTCCTAACCTGCGCAACACTCATTTCGGATTGATCGTTTCCGGCAGAATAGGAGACGAACCTTCTATCGTATCGAGTACACTCTCACACAAAAGTACCGAGAAAAAAATAGACGACATTCTTACGCGATTTTAGGAGCTAGAAACATGTCGAACACAAGCATTTTCTCATTGGGGGAATCGATGTGCGAAAGATTTACGAACAATAACAAAAGTTGCTTCACTCTCAATGCTGTAACTCACGAACCAATTGACCGATTGCTGTCAAATTTTGACACGTATCCATTGAAAGATGGTGCTTTGTGATAGTCAAGTAGATTTTTGCTAGAGGCGCCATCTAGACGTCAACCTTATGAACCTTTCAGCCGAACTGTTAGATGGCAAAGGGTTCAGAAACATCCCCAGACAATCTGAAAAAAGTGGCCCACCTTGTACCTTTCAGACCTCCTAAATCGCATTAAAGAGGATCGAAGAAATCCGAGAGTGGGAAACATGGTTTTACTTAAGAACGATAACCAACCTCCACTTAGGTGGGCTCTCGATCGTATCGTAGCTGTTCACGAAGTAAGAGATGGTAATGTGCGCGTCGTGGAAGTAAAAATATCAGGGCTCGACAAAGTCATTCTCAACTGATGATAGTCATTGGACTATGAAGCCATCGGAATATGAATGAAAAGGCAGATTTGAATACATTCGCCACGTTAATTAGAATAACCATTTGCTTCAACTAGCAATGAATCGACGAGTGTTAAGAGCGAGGAACTAATCATGTTGACGACCAATGCCGAAGCGGTCCTGCTCGAAGTGAAGCGACTTAGAGGAGAGTCGATTTTATGTTTCGTCTTTGAAAATGTTGGACTCTGGTAAAAACCAAGGACGGCGCATACACTAGAGCGGAAGGAAAAAAAACCACCAAAAGATCTTCATCTTCATCAAGAACGTCGAATGAATACATACAGAATACATTTGCATAAGAGTCCCCGTAAACTGCAGACTTTTTGACTGCCGATAGTTTGGTCGGGTTGGTCTGCTAGCGTAAAAACCGACCCAACGTAACCAGTGTAGCATGCGCATATGCATACTTCTCCGCATCGATTATGAAGCCGATAAAACTATCGGCCGACATAAAGTATGAACAAAGAACACTACTGTAACAAGCTCAAAGATGAGCAAAACCTTCCAGTTGAGGGTTCTGCTTAGAGTTGATTGATTCGAAATATTTTGGTAACGCCGGAACTTGTAATGTTTGTTATTTCCTTTCTATTTATACCCTCGCTCAGATTATCATCCCTGAAGTTCTTAGTTTTTCACTCTTGAATACAAATAATTGGTTGATGTTCTCTGCATATTTAACTTCGAAGTCCTTACTCTTATTCGTCCAGTATTGAAATTAATGCAATATACCCACAAAAACCTTATCGTCGTTTATGGGCTTTGTGAACAATAATTCTCGCGTAACTTTTGAAAATGACCTATCTGCATTGATCATTTCTCATCGTCAACATTCTCTTTCGTTAAAAATTCAGCAATAAAATGATTTTCTGTTGAGTTCGATATCAGGAGTGTAGAAGAAGACCTCGTTTATCAAATTAATTTATCGTAAATGATCGTAAGAGAAAGTCAATGAAGAGAATCGATCAAACTAGATAGGACATTTTCAAGAGTAAGCAACAATTGCCGAATAATGAAATGAATGATAGTTTTATTTAAAAACTAGCTGACCCGGCAAATGTTGTTCTGTCATATAAATTATTTCTAGTGAATATTTTGATTGTTAAATAAAAAATCACTAATGTATCGCAAGTGTTTTTGAATGTTTTAACGATTTATGAAATTAATCGAATGTGATCAAGAAAGTAGAACGATTGAAACGATTTGAACAAAAGTATATTTGATGTTTATGATGTCTGAAATATCGGTGCTCATTGTCATTCGATAAACAAACGTGAAACGCTCGTGACTCATCTATTCTATCCACTTCTATAGAGTTCCATTAAGAAGAAAAATGTGGGGATGGGATCTATCACACACTGAAGAATGGCGTGCTATAGACGATAACCGCCGACGAAAATAAAAGTAAACAAACCATTCATTGTCCTAATTCAATGTATGTAAAAAATGTAAAAGGTGAAATGCTATAGGTATGTAAAGAATTGTCACTCGATGTTATTTGAATACTTTTTAAAGGCATAGACCTGACCCAAACTTAACTATTTTTCTAAACAACCTGGCATTTCCGTCAAAACTTTATCCTGGATATAAAATTATTTTCAGACACAACATTCGTTCAAGATTTTGCCCCAATTGCAGATAATGTATTACTCTGTTACACAGAACGCATATTTGATACGGGAGAGCGTGTTTGTAACACCTGAAAATCTATTATCATTTTCGCTTCAAAGAAATGGAACACGAAGCTTGATGTCACAATGATTCAACATCCCCAACAGCTCAATGTCGTTTATGACGAATTGTGCGGCAAAATTGCTACATTTGCACAACTCGGCTGGATCTGAGTGGGACAGATCTGGAATTACCGATGAAATTACACTATAGATTTCCTTTGGGCGTATTTTCTCAACTAATCAAACTAAAAATGGGTGTATGAGGCAATTCTCGCTTTTATCCTTCAGCCGAATACATCTTACAACGTGTGAGATCGAATGCGTGTAATGTTGTAATAAAGCTCATCAAAGACATAATTTTTGGTTTGAGCACACGTGCTGTATTGTCATGAAAATGCAATGCGTTTTTGCCTGGCAATAGCAAAGGCTGTGTCGGCGTTGCTCATGATAGCGTCTCGTAAGAGATTGAATGCTTTGTAAGAATCGCAGCCGTTCGCTCTCTATCTTCGAGTTAACGTCGATAATGAATTGTTGCGACAGCCATCGACATCGTAGAATGCTGTCCTGACCACATCGAGTCGTCATACAATACACATAAAAATCCATCGAGCTCTCGCCACTCTCTTGTTTGTTTCGTCTCCTCTAACCGCATGTTCATAAGTGTGTGGACGCCAGAATGCATATTGGCAGCACTGTTAGCTATAAGTATCACGCCATACTCGTTCATCCCACCAGAACTTCAGGGATGATAATCTGAGCGAGGGTATAAATAGAAAGGAAATAACAAACATTACAAGTTCCGGCGTTACCAAAATATTTCGAATCAATCAACTCTAAGCAGAACCCTCAACTGGAAGGTTTTGCTCATCTTTGAGCTTGTTACAGTAGTGTTCTTTGTTCATACATGTATGAACTTGTATGTACCTCGATTATAGCAACCTTGCACCTCGGCCTGACAGCTCATCTGAGCACGGCACATACACAAAATCGTCCTCTTCCTTGTTCCAGCCAAAACAGAAGTACGATACGTTTTCGCGTTCCGGGGCAAAATGGTGTACTCCACGGAGCCCGGTTTTTTAAAATAAGTATTGATTCAAAATGAAAACTGACGTTCATAATGAATGAAGTAATTGTGGCGAGATTTCGTTGTCCAATGTTTATGCAATATCCGTCTTGTCTGTTCAGAATAGGCGGGGAATTTTCGGTCAAAAAATTTCGTTCTCTGGATTATTGTTTCGCCTTCCGAATCACAATTTCTCGCGTCCTTTTGCAGTCGCCTACCATGATTCCAGTAACGTCTTCAATATCATGCGCAATCAATCAATGGCATGATTATCATTTTGAAATCCGAAAATGTATGATTTCAAGAATTTTCAATAATTCATTGTACTCATTCAAAAAGGCTTTCAGCTCGCCGGCGATGCACCTGGCTTTAGGCGAATTAAAGATGAAATGTGTGGATGAAAGTTCGAAGAAGCGGATGTAGCGCCATCTGTATATAAATTCGTTATGTTTGAAAAACAAACGTCGATAACATTATTTGGATACTTTTCATACATAAATACTAAAATCGCGATTAAATTTTTTTTTAGCATAGCATTTATTCACAATCGTATCAGAAGTACAAAACCCTACACGACTCTCAGAATAAACGATTCCTAACTTTCGATTTCATGCGTTTGTAGGTTTGTAAGGATTGACGATACTCACACATATTCATATGTTTTTCCACACATACATGCATTCTTCACCAACAAACTCATAAAGACGGAAGTTACGAATCGTTCTGATACGATTGTGATTAAATGCTCCTCTAATTTACTCCAAACTTTGAAAAATCGGTTAGAAAAAACGGCTGAACGTATCAATATGAAACGTATTTGCGTAAATGCTCCTCTAATTTACTCCAAACTTTGAAAAATCGGTTAGAAAAAACGGCTGAACGTATCAATATGAAACGTTCACGGATGGTTAGGAAATATAGTAGGCTAAAAATTTGCCTGCAAACATTAGAATTTACTGCGATATTTACAGAACTACAGTAGATTTTGTAAAACACTATAAAAATCCTGTTTTTGGCACTTTTTTGAAATCGATGCAAAAAATTTAAATAATTTTTTTCGTCAAAGTAACAAATTATCCTTGTGCAGAATATTATAATCAAAACTGCCTTTCGATTTGCGGTGCAATGTTTGTTTATTGATTTATTCATCATCAAAGACAAAGGGGTCATTTTTTATTCAAACTGAAATATCTCTGTGTGGGAAGGTCCTACAGGAACGTTCTTGGAACCAAATAAAAGCTGGTTGATGAGGTTAATTGGATTTGCTGTTGAATTGGTTAGCAAAAAAATATGTTAGTCCAGAATATTGTTGAAAAAACAAAGAAAAATCGATTTTTCATTTCTTCCCGATATTGTTGCCCACTACACCTACACACACAAAGATAAAAATATGTACGAAAAATATTCTAATACATGAAAGTTGTAGCTTCAAAATGATGAACCTCCCATCGATATGCGCTGATTTTTCACGAAGTTACAGCATGTCAAAAATCGCTCAAAATTTCCGACTTCGCATTCTGTTCTTCTATTTTTTTTTGTCGAGTGTATATACTAGCTGACCCGGCAATCTTCGTCCCGCCCAACATTTGTTTTTTGTTATCAATACCTTCAAACATTCACGTTTTCTTATTAACCTCAAGTTCATGAGTCCAATTGCAGAACTGTTCATTGATTGATCTTCTAATTCACCTCCGTTGAATTTACCTTTTACTAAAAAAAATCCTAGTACTTCTATCAAAACTCATCATTATAATATCAGATTATTTTCAGACACAATTCTCGTTCAAGATTTTTCAACCACTTGCAAATAACATGTTTCTCCGTTACATGGAATAAATGTTTGATACAGAAAATATGATAAGATGAAGACAGACTCCTCCCCTATTCTCCCCTTATAGAGAGGGGAGGAGTGTCTATTCACCATAGAAACGTTTCGTGTCCCCTAAAATCTTCACATGCCAAATTTGGCTCCATTTGCTTGATTAGTTTTCAAGTTATGCAGAAATTTGTTTTTCATTTTTATGATAGCCCACCCTAAGAGGGTGTCTAACCACTGTGAAAAAATCTACAGCCTCCATATACCTAATTAGATTTCGTTTGCTTGATTAATTCTCGAGTAATACAGAAATTTGTGTTTCATTTGCATGGCAGCCCTCCCTCTTTTAAAGGAGGAGGAGGAGTATTTAACCACCATAGAATCATTTATAGCACCCTAAAACCTTCACATGCCAAATCTGGTTTCGTTTGCTTGATTAATTCTCGAGTAATGCAGAAATTTGTGTTTCATCTGTATGGCAGCCCCCCTTAAAGAGGGGGGTGGAGTGTTTAACAACCATAGAAACATTTGTTGCACCCTAAAACCTCCACATGCCAAATTTCGTTTCATTTACTTGATTAGTTCTAGAGTAATGCAGTAATGTGTTTTATTTGTATGGCAGACACCACCCCCCGCCCCCTTAGAAAGGGGGTGGAGTGTCTAACCACCGTGAAAACATTTATTGCGCCCTAAAAGTTTCATATACCTAATTTGGTTTCGTTTGCTTAATTAATTCTTGAGTAATGTTGAAATTTGTGTTCCATTTGTGTGTCAGCCACCCTTTAGAGAGGGGAGTGAAGTGCCTAACCACCGTAAAAACTTTTATTGCACCCAAAAACCATAACATGCCCAGTTTGGTTTCGTTTGCTTGATTAATTCTCGAGTAATGCAGAAATTTGTGTTTCATTTGCATGGCAGCCACCCCACCCCTTATTGACAAAATAATCTTCTCATATATAAAATTCTCGTGTCACGATGTTAGTGGTCAAACTCCTCCGAAACGGCTCGGCCGATTTTAATGATATTATACTCAAAAAACTTGGCAGGCATGAGAATAGGTCGTAAACTATATATGATACCGCTAGGATACCTATTACTTTATATTTGATACCGATTAGGGTGGTCTCATGCAAATAAAATCTGAATAACTTTGTTTTCGTATTTTTTTGCATAAATTTGGCTTGAAAAAAAACTTATAACCATATATAACCAATTTTCACCCTCATCTCCTTTTTTATCGCGATATATGTATTTTTATATAAACGATACCAAATAATTGATTCGTCGTTCGTTTTTTAAACAGGACGAATTTATTTACGTTGTTTAATGCCAGATGTCACTTCGTCCTCTTCATCGAATTTCACCCTACACATACGCAAGTAACCTCAATTCGACTAAAACTAGGAAAACTAAAACTGGAAGCCATTTTGGATGAGCACAATGAATTATTGAAATTATTCTAATCACACCCATGCTCGGAATGCAAAATAACAGTCACGCTATTGTCGTCAATTCTGATAAAAAAAAACCGATTGAAGAGCACATGTGTAGATCCAATGCGCCACAGTTACTTTAATTATTAGGAACATCATTACTCATTTTGAATTAATATTTTAATATTATGTGGTTGGAGGAGACGAAACAAACAAAAGAGTGCCCTCGATGGATTCGACAACGTCATTCTAGGATGTCTTGAGCTGTGTCAATAATCCATGGTCAACATATTCGCAAAGGTAGAGAGCGAACGACTACGATTCCTATGAGACAATCAACAGAAGCGGTTCGAGGAATGATAGCGAGACGCTATCATGAGTAACACCTACACAGCCTTTGTTCGAACGACAGCACGTGTGTTCAAACAAAAGAAATGCAGTCTTTAATGGGCTCTATTACAAAATTACACGTATTTCGTCCAACATGTTGCTGGATGTATACAAGATTTATAGAAGAATCGTTAAGATCGGACTGTTTTCTAAGTATTTCAACAACATCGAGTAATGATTTTCATCCAAATTTAAGCAATTTAAAAATATTTTCGTGTCTGCTAATCTGATACAGATTAAATTGCTCCACGAATACGGATTACTTATTTTGAAGTTTATTTTGCGCCGAGGCAAGATTGTAGCAATTTCATAGCACCAGATCAGATTTCTGAATGCAAAAGACGAATCCTGAGATCCGATCGATCCGGTCCATTTCTCTGTACATCATAGATCTCATTTCTATCTCCACATCACACTCAGGTTCGGGAAGTTCCCACGGTCCAATTGAATACATGGTCAAATCTTCACGTATCTGCTGTTGCTGTGGCTGTTGTTTCTAGCCTGGAAGATTTTTTTTCATGTTACCTGATTTTATAGTGCTAATAGGTCAATTTGTTTGATTGTATTCGACATTCGCGTCGCGTGTTATTGAATAATTGAATTATGATTGAATTTGAAAAGATTATTATGCAATGTATTATTATCGTTCAAGTGCTCTCTACTTATTTACTCTTATTTGCTAATCTCATTTCCAATCCTTATGGCTAGTCGTTTCTATGATAATGCCTCTACGAATTTTTGCATACCGGGGACGGTTATGAAGTGTGCTCTTCACCCAGGAAAACTATCTTTGTGTAGTGTAAACAGTTAGAGTATTTGTGCTCGCAAGCTTTGCAAGTTAGATGAATTAAAACAAATATTAAAGCTCACAGTGGTTGATATTGTATGAGTCAGTGAAACCTGGCTCAACGAACGTATTAATGATTCTGTGTTATACATTATAATAACATGATTAGACAAGATAGAAAGGGGCGTCTAGGAGGCGGCATCATGATGTATGTTAACGACAAACTTAAGTATAGTGTCATTGATTTTTCTTCATATCCACCAGGAACACCATGTTCCGAGGAGGCGATCTGGCGTAGTGGTAACATCCATGCCTCTCACGCTAAAGATCACGAGTTCAATTCTCACTCCCGACATTCTTCCAAAAATGGAAGTAAAAAGTGACGAACCAACCAAATGAGTTGAAAATCACTATAATACAGATAAAAAAAACCATGTTCCGAGTATATTGCGATTGAAATTCTACTCAACAATGAAAAGATATTTTAGCCACCTTTTATAATCCACCTGAAGTTGATTGTGCAGACATAGTCGATACCTTGTTGTTCCACTATGGGACAAAATTCGAAAATATTCTACTAGTAGGCGATTTTAATACAAAACTTCTTGATAACAATTCGGCTAAGACATCCAGATTCAAATCCATTTTATCCATTCACAAGATGTTCAGCTTTGGTTGCGAACCAACATTTTTCCATAGGCTTTTTTCCATGGCTCATCACAATTAGATCTGATGCTTTCCAATCGTAGATCACGGTTGCTTAGTTTCAATCAAATAGATGTACATACCTGTATTTTCGAATCATGATTTGATTTTTGCTTTACTTGATTTTGAAATAGTATCCACCCCACCACAAGTCGAATATCGTGATTATTCCTCGATGGATGTAGATGGCTTACTTCAGGCATTTCATTCGTTTGACTGGTCAAGTTTTTATCGGTCAAATGATTCCAATGAATTGCTAAACTTTTTTGATTAAACAATTAAATATCTGCATGATCATTTCGTTCCTCTTCGAACATTTGTTCCCAGTAAAGCTAAGCACCGATGGTTCAATGATTCCATTTGTAAAGATATTATTGATCGTGATTTGATTTACAAGAGGTGGAAAAATAGTAAAGATCCCAACGATCATAAATTATTCAAAATTCTTCGAAATAAAATGACTGTGCTTATTCGTCGAGCCAAACGAACGTATTATGATAGCTGGGCTGACAATAACCTTCCTTCCAAAAAACTGTGGAAAAGATTAAAAACATTGGGTTTTGCAGTAGGTCTTGATTCTCTTCCAATTAAATTTTTGAAAGCAATCATTTCGCTTGTGGCTGAACCGATTACTCATTTATTTAATTCTATCATAACTACTATTGATTTTCCCGATGAATGGAAAAAATCTAAAATAATTCCGATAAGAAAAAAGGCAAACATAAATAACATCCAAAATTTGCGTTGTGCGTTGTCCAAGGTATTTGAACGAATTATTAAAACGCAAATTTGTCATCATATAAAACAAAATAACCTGCTAAGTTCGATGCAATCTGGATATCGTCCCCATCACAACACAAAAACCGCAATGCTGAAGGTTTTTGATGATATAGGACTCATTCTGGATAAGGGTCGACCTGTTGTCCTATTACTCCTAGACTTTTCAAAAGCTTTTGACACGATTTCCCACGAAATTTTGTGTGAAAAACTGTTGCAAAACTTTGCTTTCTTGAGTCATGCAACGACATTGGTGCGATCGTATCTAATAGGACGAAGTCAGACCGTTTTTATTAACAGTGTTTATTCTAGATTTCTTCCAATATCCTCTGGAGTACCTCAAGGTTCGATATTAGGACCAATCTTATTCTCATTGTATATTAACGATCTTCCTGGTGTTCTAAAATATTTTCAAATACACATTTTTGCGGACGATGTCCAGATATACTTAGACTGTCTGGATAATACAGCAACGGCTTTTTCAAGAAAAATAAATGGGGATCTTGACAGAATACTTGAATGGTCGTACAGAAATAAACTTTTGCTGAATGCCAATAAAACCAATGCATTATTCATTAACAACTCACAATCTAACAATATTCTCAAACCAATGCTGCAGTTTAATAGCTCAGTAATTCAATATGTTGAAAATGGTTTGAGTCTTGGTATAGTTATTCAATCTAATTTTAGCTTTGATAAATATATTTTCAAACAACGTGGAAAAGTATATGGTAGCCTTCGTACATTATATGCTACCACATCTTTTCTCAGCACTGACACTAAACTTAAGCTTTTCAAAAGCCTTGTATTGCCTCACTTCATTGCCTGCGATTTTCTTTTGTCTAGCTCAAAAGTTTTCGCGTAATCTAAACTACAAGTAGCATTGAACGCTTGTGTTCGTTATGTTTTCAGACTGAATAGATTTGCCAGAGTCTCTCAACTCCAATATCATCTGATTGGTTGTCCGTTTAGTAAATTTGCTCCGATGAGATGTTGCATCAGCTACTTACACGAAAAATTAGTAACTCTAAGAGGTTTACGCTCAAAAAAATATGCAATTCCACGACACTTCACTTCCAGGTATGGTAACTCTTTCTTCGTGAGAGGCATTTCACACTGGAATTCATTGCCAAATGAGTTAACTCTTGTAGACGTTAGTCTTTTCAATTGTTACACTGATTTATATACAAATGGTGCATTACTGATTATAAAATTATGATTTGTTGCTTTGAAGAAATGAGTTTAACGACTAAAGTGCTCTATACATTTCCTCTTAAATACTGTATGTGATAGTCGTTAGTCGTTAAACTCATTTCTTCAAAGCAACAAATCATAATTTTATAATCAGTAATGCACCATTTGTATATAAATCAGTGTAACAATTGAAAAGACTAACGTCTCAAGTTACTGATTAAATTTGAATAAATAAATAAATAAATAAATAAATATCTGCTCGATATCCACGTGGAATCTATCCTTCATCGATCATAATCAATTAATTTTATAGATCGTTGAAACATTTGAACACAAATGTATTGCAATACATTTATTTACATTTACATCTATCAACAGGTTCAATTACAACCCAAATGATACAATAATTATCTTAATCTATCTTACGCTATCGGTTACGGAGGAGGCGGCTTTTTATAGATTCTCTCGTTAAATTGAAGTCAATGAGTTCGATTTGGTCATTAATTACGCGAGCCATGCTTGCTACGGGCTCATCGTAGGCATAGTTAGTGCGCGATGTTGGAAGACGAAGAAAATCGTGATTGCGCAGATTTCTCCTTCTGGTATTGAAATTTATTTGTCGTAGTAATTCTGGGCAATCGATATTCCCTTGTAAGATATCGAAAACAAACAGAGCTTTCGCTGTATTGCGTCGCTCGCAGAGCAGATTTAATCCCAAAAGCTTGCAGCGATCTTCGTAGCTGGGGAGGTTCTGAGGATCATTCCAGGGTAATCGACCTAGAGCGAAGCGTACAAATTTGCGTTGGACGGACTCAATTCTTCGAATGCTGTTGTCGTAAAAAGGAGCCCAAACTACGGATGAGTACTCCAAGATCGAGCGAACCAGCGAACAGTATAAAGCTTTGAGGCATTGTATGTCGGTGAAATGTTTGGTGATACGAAACGTAAAACCAAGAGCTTTTGATGCCTGCATCTTCGTAGTTCTCCACGCGCATAAAAAGTTTAAAGTCATCCGCATAAGAAAGCTTTTTGCATTCTAATATTAGGTTGACATCGATGAGGTACAGTAGAAAAATAAGGTCCTACCTAGGTGGCTCCCTGTGAAACGCCCGATGTTACTTTGAATGGGGATAAAGTCACTTATTTTCACACACATCGTACGACCGGTCAGATAAGACTGCAGCCAGAGCAGCAACGATCTATTAAAGCCGATTCGATGCAATTTGGCAATCGTGATCTGATGGTTAAATTTATCGAAGGCCGCTGAAAAATCAGTGTATATTGCGTCGACTTGATATTTGGATTCAAGTGCTTTATATATAAATGACGTATATATCATCATATTTGTTGAAGTTGAGCGTTTATGGAAAAATCCATGTTGTTCTTCGACCATGTAGCTTTTACATGCGTGTTGGATGAAATCGAGGACAATTACTTCGAGCAGGCGTTGTGAACAGTTACAGCGTCAATCACAGGATGAGGACCAATCTCAGGTAGAATTGGTGTATTTACAATTGCTTTTTGAATGAGGTTGTTACTAATCGTTTCAGTTTCGAAAACATGACTGAATTGTTGACGGAACAAGTCAGCTATGTCAGGTTGGGTTTAGACTAGTGATGTATTCATGTGAAGAAATATGATGAGATTTATAGAAATCGCATCAACTGTTTACACTAGCGTGAACTTCTATAATGAATATATTCATATTCTCGGTGAATTTATTCACCTGAAGTAGAACTGCATCCAACTTTAGTGATCTCTCACCAGTGAGAAATTCACAAGCGTTTACATATGCTGAATTTATTCAAGTTATATATACCTCGAATAAGTGTATCATATTTATTCTCACCCGTTTACACCTATATTCACGTGAATAAATCCATCTATAGCTATAGATCTTCCCAATGTAAACCCGCCATCAGGTATCGTAGAGGCTTCGTCTTGTTCGTCAGTCATGACAGATGGTAAACCAGATTTGTTCCTCTGTGTATCAACATGTTTCCAAAAACTTCTCGGGTTTAACTTTAATTTGCGCTGAACTCGAATTTGATATTTACCACGTATGTATGTACATGTATTGCAATACATTAGTTATGTTTTATTCAACAGTCAAAATATTCACTAGAAGTAATTCATATGGCAGAACAACGTTTGCCGGGTCAGCTGGTATCTTAATACATGAAAATAAATTGATTGAAGAATGCATTACACGTTCGTTGTGGTTGAATTGTGGCAATTTTGAAAAATGTAGACCAGCCTCTTAACACACTTCTACACTTCATGGCAGCCCTTTGGCTGTCCCAGCCTAAGCTTACCAGATCCCGACGTCATCTGATTCCAGGAGCTGTCTGAAACAGAAAAATCTGTTGAAGATTCGGATCTGCCTTCTTGGAGAAAACGATCACTATCGTCCGATGCCATATTGTAGGTTACAGTCTGCTAAACAGAATTTTTGTCTTGAAGCTGTTGTCAATTGTCCGAATGACATGGTCATTTTACAGTTTTTTTATTTTTTTTTATTTAAATCGTTTATTTTTACAGGCTCAGTTACATAGGTTTAAAGGAGCCGAACTCCTTACTGTATTGTTACTAGTATATATATATTTTTCCTTAATTCTAATGTTAATAATATAGGAAACCGATTACTCGCGGTCAACTCGAGTTTAGAAGGGTGACATATTTTCTTCAGGAAAAGGAGGGGATATGAGGATATGTTGACAATGATCACACTCACACTCTCAATCATACTCTCAATCACACTCATCACACTCAATTCTTAAACCTATCTTATATCTAATATGTATGTACATTTCATCTTATTCTTAAGAAGGAATCCGATCTCTCACAAAGGAAAAGGAAAAACTAAGGGTATAAGGACAATCACACACGAAGATCGATAGCTTTAAGGAATACATATATTTGGGACATGTAATCAAGGTCTAACCGAGCCAACACGTCTCTCACCGGCACATTGGGCTGCCTTGCTCGGGCCCGAAGGGTGACTACTAAATTCGATCTGGCGACAAGATACAGCTCGCACGACCAAACAATGTGCTCGATGTCGTGGTAACCTTGGCCACAAACACAAAGATTGTTGTCGGCAAGATTAATACGAAAGAGTAGCGCATCTAACGAACAGTGATTGGACATGAGTCGGGAGAAGGTGCGAATAAAGTCCCGACTCAAGTCCAGACTTTTGAACCATGGTTTGAGGCTAACCTTAGGGATAATCGAGTGGAGCCACCGGCCCAATTCATCTTCGTTCCATTTGTGTTGCCAGTTAACTATGGTATTTTTGCGGACTAAAGAATAAAATTCATTGAAGGCGATTTGACGCTGATAAATATCGCCTTCAATTGCACCTACCTTTGCTAATGAGTCAGCCCTCTCATTACCCAGAATTGAGCAATGTGAAGGGACCCAGACAAAGGTAATGACATAACAGCGTCTGGATAAAGCACTCAAAATTTCTCGTATTCTCTCAAGGAAGTACGGCGAGTGCTTTTCCGACCTCACTGAATGGATAGCTTCGACAGAGCTAAGACTATCCGTTACAATGTAATAGTGTTCAACAGGTCGTGAGGCGACGCTGTCCAGCGCCCAGTGTATCGCTGCCAATTCAGCAATATACACTGAGCAAGGATTCTGAAGACTGTGTGAGGTGCTAAAAAATTCGTTGAACACTCCAAATCCTGTGGACTCATTCATAGAGGACCCATCAGTAAAGTACATATTATCACAATTGATATCCCCATACTTTGCATCGAAGATCGTTGGAACGATCCTCGATCGAAGATAATCTGATGTTCCATGGATATCCTGCTTCATGGACAGATCAAAATGCACAGAGGAATTGATGTAGTCAGGAAAACAAACACGGTTGGGAATATACGAAGAAGGATCAACCTGCATGGAGACGAATTCATGATATGAGCTCATGAATCCAGAATGAAAATTTAGCTCGATCAGCTGCTCAAAATTTCCGATCACCAATGGGTTCATAACCTTACACCGGATGAGGAACCGAAGAGATAATAAATTGAAGCGATCTTTTAGTGGGAGTAGGCCTGCCAAAACCTCGAGACTCATGGTATGCGTTGAGGGCATACATCCCAACGCAATACGGAGACAAAGATACTGAATTCGCTCGAGTTTAATGAGGTGTGTTTTGGCAGCTGATTGAAAACAGAAACTGCCATACTCCATCACTGAGAGAATAGTTGTTCGATACAACATTATAAGATCTTCGGGATGGGCTCCCCACCAGGTGCCGGTAATTGTACGGAGAAAGTTTATTCTTTGTTGACATTTTTTACTCAGATATCTAATATGGGCCCCCAAGTACATTTAGAGTCGAAACAGACCCCAAGATACTTGAATGACATAGCATGAGTGATCGGTTTACCCAAAAGTTGAAGCTTTGGTTTTGCTGGTTTATGCTTCCTAGAAAAAACCACCATCTCTGTTTTCTCCGTGGAGAATTCGATCCCTAGCCCAATGGCCCAGGTTGAAAAATTGTTCAAAGTATCTTGTAAGGATTCTTGCAGGTCGGATTCGTTTGATCCTACGACAGACACCACTCCATCATCTGCAAGTTGTCTTAGGCTGCAATTTTGTGTAAGGCAATTGTCAATGTCGCTTACGTAGAAGTTGTACAAAAGGGGGCTTAAACATGAGCCCTGGGGGAGTCCCATGTAAGAGACCCGACTTACTGCCGAATCTCCGTGAGAAAAGTTCAAATGTTTCTCACAAAGCAAGTTATATAACATATTATTCAATAGAGGCGGCAGACCCCGAGAGTGTAATTTGTCTGACAAAACCTCTATTGAAACATAATCAAAGGCCCCCTTTATGTCCAAGAATACTGAAGCCATTTGTTTTTTTTCGGCGTAAGCCATTTGAATTTCTGAAGAAAGCAACGCAAGACAATCATTCGTCCCCTTGCCCCTGCGGAACCCATATTGTGTATCTGAGAGTAGGCCATTCGTTTCAACCCATCGATCAAGGCGAAACAAGATAATTTTCTCCAACAATTTCCGTATACAAGACAGCATTGCTATTGGGCGGTACGAATTGAAGTCGGACGCGGGTTTTCCGGGTTTTTGAATAGCTATAACTCGTACTTGGCTCCAATCATCTGGAACAATATTATGCTCCAGAAACCGATTGAATAAGTTCAACAAGCGATGTTTCGCCACATCAGGGAGATTTTTCAGCAAGTTGAACTTAATTCTATCCGATCCCGGAGCAGAATTGTTACATGAAAGGAGAGCAAGAGAGAATTCTACCATCGAAAACTCGGAATCAAGATCGCACCTATCTTGTGGTATATCTGGAATAATTCTTTGCACTGGAGCGGAATCGGGACAAACCTTTCGTGCAAAATTAAAAATCCATCGATGTGAATATTCTTCGCTTTCATTGGATGAAGAGCGATTTCTCATGTTTCGAGCCACTTTCCATAATTTTTTCATTGACGTTTCTCGTGATAAACCTCCCACGAAATTTCGCCAATAAGCTAGTTTTTTCCCTTTGATCAAGTTTTTAAATTGATTTTCAAGGTCCAAATACTTCTGAAAATTTTCAGGGGTTCCACGTTTCCGAAAAGCGTTAAATGCATTCGATTTATCTCCATACAGCTTGGAACACTGGCCATCCCACCACGGATTGGGAGGCCTTCGACGAATAGTGGAACCTGGGATGGGTTTCGTTTGAGCGCGAACCGCGCTGTCATATATCAAACGAGAAATGAAGTTATACTCCTCCAATGGAGGCAAACCATCTCTGGAATTGATGGCTAGAGCAATCGCGTCCGCATATTTTTTCCAGTCAATGTGTCTTGTGAGGTCGTATGCTATGTTTATTGATTCAGAAGAATTCAACCCATTGGTGATAGAAATTTTGATTGGCAAGTGGTCACTACCGTTGGGATCCTGGATTACATTCCACTTGCAATCTAACGATAGTGAATTCGAGCAAAGCGAGAGGTCAAGAGCACTTGGGTTAGCAGGAGGTTTAGGTACACGTGTTGTTTCCCCAGTGTTCAAAACGGTCATATTGAAGCTGTTACAAAGGTCATATATCAACGATGAACGATTGTCGTCGTACTGTTCCCCCCAGGCAGTTCCGTGAGAGTTGAAGTCTCCCAAGATTAATCGTGGCTCAGGAAGGAGTGAGCACATGTCAACAAGTTGCTTGCGGCTAACCGCAGCTCTCGGAGGCCAATACAAGCTGACTATACAGAGGTCTTTGCCTCTGATGTTTGCATGACAAGCAACAGCTTCGATCCCTCCAATAGGTGGAAGGTCAATTCTAAAAAATGAGTGACACTTATTGATCCCCAATAGTACCCCTCCGTATCTGTCATCACGGTCCAAGCGTATTATATTAAAATCGTGGAAAGAGAGATCATTTTGAGAAGAGAGCCAGGTTTCGGATAGAGCAAAAACATCACAATTGAGTTTATGAATTAGAAATTTGAATGTATCCAATTTAGGCATAAGACTACGACAATTCCACTGTAAAACAGTGATATCTCCGACCTCTCTATTTAAATTAGACATCAAGAGAGATAATCATTGCAAGGAGGGGCCATGTTTGCATCAATTGCTGCAAAATTGTCTTTAGTACTGGAAGCATTGCGGTGACAATGGTTCTGATGGAGTCGGAAACATTAAAACACGTGAAGATTTGATCCAAAGGTCAGACAACTTTATAAATCCCGATTGGGAAGTTGAACTTGACGGAAAAACAGGGACAGTTGGGGTTTTTGATGTCCCCTCGAGTGCTGGGTCGTTCGAAGGTGAACTATTACCACGGAGGCCAGGAGGGACCTGATTTTGCTTATCCGCTGCACTCGATTTTTTGGGCAAGCTAACAGGGGGTATCACCGGAGGGACTTGTCCTTGAACTTTGGGAGTGGTCACATTTTTGCGCCGGGGATTCCCTTGAGAAATAAACGGCGTGCCCCCGTTAGCTGTATCCGCTTCCATTTCGTCAACTGGCAACGTAGCGAAGACATTGTGTGTATTGGTTGTTGTTCTTGAGCCAGTGGAGAAGCGCCCTTCAAAATTTCTGCGAAAGTGCGTTTAGAGCGTTCCCTCAAAGAGCGCTTCTGTTTCTCCCAGCGAGCCTTGTATGTTTCACAAGCTGAGAGCACGTGTGGGGATCCCCCGCAATATGGACACTTATGCTCAGTCGCACTGCAGGATTTCCCCTCATGTTGTTCTCCGCAAGTGGCACATCGTTCTTTATTGGCACAATAAGCAGCCGTGTGACCAACTGACTTGCACTTTAGACAAGTCATTGGATTTGGAATAAAAAGTCGCATGGCTAACCTCAATTTATCTACCATCACGTAGTCAGGGAGAGCTGAACCAGCGAAGGTGACTCGAAACGAGTTGGACGGCGTAAATTTCTTTTCTTCTCCTTCATGGGAGACTGTTCCGAGCTGGCGGCAACCCAAGATCTTAACAGTCGTCGAGGGCAGTTTTTTAAAACGGCCGGTACCTTCACTCGTAATGTATTCGCACGTCAAGCCCGTTTCGGTTATCACACCCTCAATTTCGACTATGTGAGAGGGTATGTAGACCCGATACTCAATTGTAAAATGCTGATCGACAACAATCTTGTTTGCGTCTTTTCGATCATTCACGACAACTCGCAATTTGTTTGGTCTAACCTTCGAAATTTCCGAAACGGAGGTATACCTTGCCAGATCTTTCGCGATCTGCATGACTCTCAACGCCTTTCCATTTGGCTTAGGCCTGAAGAAAACAACCCAGGGACCAGTTCCGGGCGCATCTTCTGGATAGACCTTTACACGGGGAGTGGGAATAACAGGGGGGGAAGGCGAGGACGGGGATTGAGAGTGGGAAGGCGAAGGTTGAGAAGGAGCGGGAAGAACAGAGGGAGAAGACGAGGTTGAAGGTAGAGTGGGATCGTTAAGGGCAGATGGGAGATTTGCTAGTTTTTTGGAGGGAGGCTTGGTAGGGTTAGCTGACTCGTCCCCAGAAGAAGTATCTTCCGTATTTGGAACACGTTTGATGACTTTTTTTTATCCGTTAGGAGGGAACTAGAGTCAGAGACCTCCATATCCGAAGGTCCCCCACTCTCTGCCATTTTAAATTTTCACTTATATTCTAAGTATTTTTTTAAACAATATTTCACAATAAAATAATTCACAAAAACAAAAAAAAAAAAACTTATAATTATTAAATATTTTCTCTCAGTATATTTAATGTTATTCACCTATGAACGCACTCCAGTGCAGATGAACGGGAGCGTGCTGAAAGCTCGTTGGTGGTGGGAATGTGCCTACGACACCACTACACACAGTCGTCGGTGAAAGCTTACCCGCACTGTCACTGTTGGCACGATGACTCGGCGAAATCTCCAATGTCGGCGAAGCAGCGACAAAACAAAAACCAATGCTTGGCTTTCCGAGGATGAAAGCCTTTATCCACTTGCAGGCAGGGCACTTCACTCACTATCCAGATAGCGAAATGAACTCTTCAGCGGCAAAAAAACAACAATCACGCGGTAACCGATAACGGAACTTGGACGCGACTTTCCTTCGTCTGGTTACTTCGGGCAATCGGCGAAGAATGTGGCATTTTACAGTTGATAGATTATTATTTTCTGAACCCCGACCACATAGAATATGTTTCAGACAAGATTAATATTGTGGTTAAAGGAGTTATGTCATAAGGCTTTCAGTATGCGCTAAACTGGATTAAAATGTCCATAGCTCGTTCCGTAAACTAGTTCACATACATCAGAAAAAACTCATTGTGGGATCAATCGAAGCTGAGATGTGTTAGTTTTTAATTTGTTCCAAAAATGGATAACAGTTTTGTTGCAGATGCAGAAGTAACATGTGTAATCAAAAACGCTTGGGGATGGAATCTGAAACTCACGGAGGTAGATGTAGACATTCAAAGTGACCTTCAATCTGTCATCGAAACGTGAACCTAGCATTCTGTGTGAGCTTCGATGTTTTCAATCCTAAGTAGTATTGCAATGTAGTGTATCATACAATCCGTCTATACATTTCGCCAATCACCCATTGGAGAAGGGTTTGCTTGTGGAAAATTGCATAACAGGACTGTACCCGTTGGGGTGCTCGAGTGGATTTAGGTACAGCACAAATAAAAACTAAATATTTGTCCTGCAGGAGCACACACACGTGCCCCCAACCGGTAGAAGCGATCATTTTTGGGGGAGGAAGAGCACAAATGGACATATGCAAACTCACGCTTACCTGTATCCTTTGGTTTCGCACAGATGCAGTTCGCCAAACACGCCGCAGCCGAGCTTTTCCACTATCACCAGCTTATCCCGAGGATACTCGGTCAGCTGTAAATCATCGTCCGAGACACCGTGATCCAGATCGCTGTAAGCGTTCAGCTGTTGGTGCTGCTGCTGTTGCTGTTGCTGGTGATTGTTCTGCTGGTTGGAGGGTGTGCTGGGGGCGGTGGATGATTTACAGATGGCAGTGGCGGCGTAATATTTCTCCGGAGGTGGGGGCACCGGCGGGGGCTTTGGAAAGATATTGTTCAACGTCGGTGGTGTCAGCCGGACGCTCACGTAGCCACCGGGAATCTTCGGTATCAAGTCCTGCATGTGCGGCACGGCATATTCCTGGCAAACGATATCGGGTACATCTGCGGGAACAGAAGGGAGACGATGAGAGAGAGAGAAGATTGAACCATATTGCTGTTATTAGTATTGGCACTAGTTCTAGTTATCGGCCACGAGGGACGATGTTTGGCTTTTAGTGGGCTGCAGAGGAGAGAAAAAAAATACATCGGCGAAACCGGAAACTATGCAGGACGGCTTCGTCGTAATAATGTCATCTATTAAAACTCCATTTTGCGTGAATTTTTAATACATTTTTACTGGTTGCATCGAATGACTCTCTGTTGTCGGTCATGCACACAACCCACAGCTAGCGACCACAGTCCAGGAACAGATCCTTGTGCCATGTGGCGTTTCACATTGTACATTGCACAACGTGCAATAATGTATTGAAATATAAAATGGTATTACCATAAATTTATATTAGCTGTTTTTCTTCCCGGTTAAACAGTGAGCAGTTGCATGTGTGAGGCAGCGATCCATCCTTTAGCGGGACACAATACAACGCGCCCTACGGATGTATTTGGATGTGTTGCAGGGAATTGACCATGCGGAAAAATCACCGAATGTGTTCGCGTACATCGAGTGAGGGGGAGGAGCCCATGTAACGCCAAATGTAATGGGGGACGCAATTGGCAATAAAATTTTATGTCTCGCGTTGAATTGTCGCTTTCAATTTTGTTCAACCGAGAGAAGTGTGATAGTGCAATGTGCAAGTGCACATCGTTGAAGTGTCTCGTGATGTGGTTTGTGTCCAACTATCTAAAAGTCGAAGACCATACCGTGGATGGATTATGTGGAGTCGATCCAGCCAATAAGAATTGCTGCAGAGCTTGTTCTACTTTACATCACATTATGACACCTTTAAAAGTTCCACATCTGGTGATAATCTCAGGTGGGGCAGGGGAAGCCACAACCGAACATTGAGAATCCATGTCGAACGATAACGATACGCTCCTTCTTCTGAAATGGGTGGAAGCAGTCAACAAGCGATGATTATGTTACTATCTTCGCTAAGAGCTTCGCTGCATTTCCTAACGGTTGACATCGCCCCGTTAGAGTCCCATCAAGGAACCATCATAAACGCGTGTTCCCCCGGCTGGAAGTGTGTCACATTTCAGGGTTCACAGGTTAAATGTTATGTCGCCGTGCTCGTGTTCTTTTATTGCAGATAACAGGCAAAGATGCTTCCATCTAGCCATTCCGCGGGAGGAGCGTTTTTACGGTGGAATCAAATAGACATTTTTTTTTCGTTCGCTTCTTCTCACACAGTATTGCGCCATTTCGGTTGACAGGTGCAATAAAATACTTACAAGGTGAAAACAATTTTCCGCGGCTTAGGTGATGTAGCAGAAAATGGGTGCCCGTGGCAAGCGTTGTGTTGCGATAAAAAATGGAACATAAAAGTTTCCAACTTGGTTTTATTGGATCGGCAATTTGCTGGCGGCAGGCTCAAGTTATGGTCCGCTCGGAGTCAATATTCATGAATCACTAATGGCAGGCAAAATTGGAACGATTGGAGATTGTTGTGGAAAATTCATATCATCAGGTTGTGCTCTTTATGAGAGCAATTCTAGACGTCAAAGGACGTTTTATAGGTGTGTTTGGAGAATGCCGAAAACATGTTTTCGGGGTGGAATTTCAAGTGAATTGCAATTTTCAATTCTCCAAATTGTGAGGGAGTCATCATCACCTACAAGCGTTGAAAAACTTCATTTTCTGAATGTATCATCATTACTCACATCATTTTCATCCGTATCTAGTTAGGATTGCTATTTCCAAAAGTCAAATCCAACGAAAAGCTTGTGCACCAGTGTAATTTGAGGGAAGGTTTTTCGACGAATAAAATCTCTACGGACTAAACGGAAAATTATCCCGAAAAACACACATTTTACAGACATCAACTTTCATATGCCCAAACAAAAACTGTAAAAATATCTAGCGTCTCGTAACTCTCCTCGTGTTGCGAATCTTGATTAGGCAGACATCACGAGTAGCTCGTTTTCGTTGCTCTGTGATTTGTTTTAGCGAGAAGGACTGCCGAAATACGCATGGTTGACGAGACCACCAAAACCACATAGTGATGAAAAACGCATTTTACTTGTTTTTCGCCCAATCGAAATTACTATGAACAATTTATATAGAATAATCCGTTCCTATCGGGTCGGAGGGGTTTTATAATTTTTGTTATTTTAATTCAGTTGGCGCTTGCGTCAACCACTCATATTTGGACAGAGGAGTAGTGAATGCGTTTGGGTTCAATACTTTTTGTATTTAGTGTTTGTATCTTATTTGTTAATAACTGTTTTAACTGTGTTTCCCTGTTTCAATCCAGTGAAAATAAATTCAACTGACTGTATCGACCTCAGGAAAACACATGAACATTACATAGTTTTTCATTGGATTGGATTTATTTAGTTTTCTCGGTTGTAAGTGCTCGCGTTCACTCCCGCTTTTGCGTGAAGACATTTTCGACGTAGGATTACGTTTTTCAGCAAAGGTCCTAAATCAGAAAACACAAGTCACATTTTTTATGAAAAAAGTTAAAAGTAACTATTTAAACTACGAACGTATTTCAACGATTTGCATAACAATCGATTCGGCAATTCTCGAACATTTTCAGTTATAAAAATTGACATCCAGTTAGCAATATTAGAAAATGGAAAAAGAAAATGTGAACAAGCCGATTAGGGTGAGAATCAGTCTATAAAATTAACGAAAGTGAAAATATTAAATCGCGAGAGGTATAAATTATTTGACTCATCGACTTTTTTGTTATTTAGTTCAGCTCTAGACAGCGATTAGCTAGCACTATATGCTAAGAATATAAAAATTAAAAACTGTTTTTAAGGATATTGGGTGTGCAACTTAATTTGATGTTATTCAAATTTATTATTATTTGAAAACATGTTTAATTGAATCACAAAATGAATTAATACATATTTCAAATGATTGGCCATCGCTAGGTATAACTTTTTTCATCTTTCTGACGCTTTACGGATTCTATCGCGAAACAAGCGTTCCTCTGAAGCCAATAATGAATGCAGCCTACAGGGTACTGTTCTGAAGTGAGCGTATCGGCATCGATCGAAACAAATGTGTAGACGGAGGGGCAAGCTCTGGACTATAAGGCGGATGAACCAGTATTTCCCATCCGCTACTTTTCAAACAGTTTTTTACTAGGAAAGTAACATGAGGCCGAGCGTTGTCATGATGGAATGATGGAAGTTATTCGACAATAGCTCGATTTAAACAGATCAATTGTTGGCTGTAAAAGTCTCTATTGATCGTTTAACCAGGTTTTATCAGCTAATAATGGACCACACTCGATTGATCCTACCAAATACAGAGCATTGCTTAGGCACCGTGAATATTCGGCTTCGATGCAAATGCAAAAACAAAGATTGTGCCGCTCAAGCAACATTTCGGAAATGCAAGATTGCTTCAAGATTGACAAGATTCATATGAAACATAATTTCCTCGCTTTTGGGTGTATCCTGCAACTTTAAGTCGTTGATTTCCCAATGATTTTGCAAATTCTGTTTGCGTTTGACAAGTATCATGATCGAATAATCTCTCTAATTCTTCGTCTTCAAACTTTTTTGGTTGATTTTGGTTTGGTTGGTATGGTTGACGTCCAGGTATTTCCTACAAAATCTATCCGATGGTATGTTACCTTTCACAATCATTCGATAAGCTCGAGATGTACTTTTCTTCAAAGGGAAACAGAATATTGAAAACCTCCCGAAAAATGATGGTTATTTGCAAAGATACTATACATTTTCAACGCAGTAAAAATTGAACTTGTTGTGCAGAATTAAAAGATTTGTAAACATTATTTGGTTGACAGATGTCGACTCTTCACGATTCAGCAAAAACTAGCTATCACCGTGGGCTATTTATAGCGCTTTGAGCCATCTTGTCGAAACGGTACGAATGAAGTTGCACACCAAAAAAAAATTCAAAAAAATACAATCTGAAAATCTGATATTTAGAAATCTGAAATTTAAAAATTTGAAGAAAAACACAATAAAAATCTATAAAATCTTTAATAAAAAATTTCTGATCACAAATCTGTAAAAAATGGAAATTAACATAGAGTCCGAAAATAATAATAATTATTATAAATTAATAAATCTAAGATTATCAAAACCAAATTTAAAAAAAAATAAAAATCCAAAAGTCTTTACAAAATATAAATTCCAAAGATAAAAAAAAAGTCTTAGTCTGAAGATAGGAAATCTAAAATTTAGAAAAATATAAAATCCAAACATATGATGTTAAGAAAACTAAAATTAAGAAATCTGAATTTCAAAAACCTCAATACAAAAAGGCTAAAAAAGCTATTTCACTGAAATTCAAAAATACGATCTAAATCTAAAAACCAAAAAAAAATTGAATATAAAAATATGAAAACACTAATAACGAATCCAGAAAAAAAAGTAATCCAAAATAAAAAAAAAACAAATAAAAAGAATAGAATCAGAAAATCTACAAAAATCAGACATTCGAAAATCTCAGTGGTTCAATAAAAAAATGTTATAGAAATCTGGAATGAAAAAAATGAAAAACCAAAAAACAAAGATTCAGGAATCTCAAATTCTAAAATCCAATGAAAAAATTTGAATAACCCTCAATCCAAAAATAAAAAATTTGAAAAAAATAAATAAATACATTAAATTCAAACACCAGAAATCCATAAATCTATTTTTTAATGATCAAAAAATGTAAAATCCAAAAAAAACTGTTATCCAGAAAATCAAAATCAAAAAATCTGAAATCTAGATCTCAAATTCACAACAAAAAGTCTGGAATTTCTTAATTTAGAAAAAAAAATGTGATATTGGAAAACCAAAAATTAAACAAAAAGAGAAAATACCAAATGGGTAATTTTCTACGGCGTTTGTTTCTGTGAAGATATTTGATGTGGGACACCCTTTATGAGTAAAAATTTTCTAAACTAGATGGTATAAATTCGTAAACATCTAAACATCAAAATTGAAGTTAAAAAATATGAAAATATTGAGTTGAGATCAAAAAATCCAAAATTTAAAAATTCTTACTATAAATAAAATCGCAAAAAAAAAGCGCGGTCGTCGTAGACAGTCGTAAACGGTCGTAAATGGTCGAATTCTCGACGTAAACACAAACACAGTGAGAGTGAGCAGTAAGCAGCTGCGATGTGTTTTTGTGTGTGAGAGAGTGTGCGCGGCTGTGTGTGTCTTGTGTTCGTTTGTGAGTGCATGTGCGTGTTTGTGTCTGTGCGCTTTTTAGAGTAGAGAGTAGAGAGTAGAGAGTAGCGAGTAGAGAGTAGAGAGACGAGAGAAGAGAGAGTAGAGAGAGAGAGCAGAGAGTAGAGAGTGTATAGAGTAGAGAGAGTACAGAGTAGAGAATAGAGAGAGTAGAGAGTAGAGAGTAAAGAGAGTAGAGAGTAGAGAGAGTAGAGAGAGTAAATATTAGAGAGAGTAAAGAGTAGAGAATAGAGTGTTCAAAATGAAGAGCAGAGAGTAGAGAGAATTGAGATAAAAGTGTAGAATAGACAGTAGGAAATGAAGAGTAGAGAGTTGTAAGTCAAACTCAAAGTTGAAAGAGCAACAATTGATCGCACAGAAAGAGTAGAAGTTTGAGTCATAGAGACACTTTGACTAAAAAAGAAACATTGAATAAAAGCAAAGAAAAAAGATTGCGAGAGTCTGTTCGAGGGAAACAGCAAAGTTATTACAATGACTTTGGGGTAAACTTATTAAAATATTGAATTGGGCCGCTAGTTCGTAAAATTAAAAAACAAAAATTCTAAAATACAGGAATATAAAATTTTAAAATACGAAAACCAATAATTGAATAAACTTATTACAAAATTGTAAAATACCAAAAATTAAAATTAAAATATGAATTCCAAAAACCAGAAATTCGAAAATTTAAAATTTTAAATTTAAATAAATGAAAAAATATGAAATATGAATAACTATTATACAAGAATTTAAAATTCTCTAAAAATATTAAATCAGGGTTTTAAAAATCTAAAATTCAAAACAAAAAGTCCACAATTCTTTAATTAAAAAAAAATGAAAAAATCAAATAGAAAATTTAAAAAAAAACGAGAATATGAAATTCAAAAAAAAAACAAAAATTACCATCTAATATTCAATATTCTAAACCCAAAAAATCAAGAACATTGGATCTAAAAATTAAAAATCCGAAAGGCTAAAAGACAAAAATCAAAAGTTCAAAAATCTAAATTTCGAAAAAAAAGAAATACGTAGCCCAAAATGAACAAAATAAAAAAAATAACAAAAATTTTAATCCGAAAATTTTAAAATATGAATTTCAGATCCTAAAATCTAAAATTCAAAATTCTGAATCCAAAAACTAAAAAAAATAATACGGTAATTTTAAATTTTTAAAAATAAAAAAAAAATAAAATAAAACAACAATCAAAAAATTAAAAACGGAAAAGAAAAATATTATTTAAAAACCCTCTAATATTGACAAATTCAAGAATACTAGGACCTAAGATCTCAAAATTATGAATCTAAAAAATCAAAATCCAAAAATTCATCTGTCTAAAATCCGAAAATCTAAAATTAAAAAAAAAGAAATCCAAAACTCAGAAAATCTGAAATTTTGGAATCTAAAATTCCACAATCCAAAAATGTAAAATCAGGTCGTAAGTCGTTGATCGTAAATCGTAAATCATAAATCATAGAATCTTCAACCATGAATTGTAAATCATTCTCCTCTTAGGACACTCTTCGTCGCCTGGCTTAGAAATATGTGAAATATTCAAGAATACGTGTCATGATTAGTCGTAGGTCCGTTTGTAATTATAGAGGTGTTTTGCCGGTGCCCCTCGATTGGCCATGGATTCTCGCGTCGCAGGGTTTAGAAATATGGGCCATATTGGAGAATTCGCGAAGCGATCAGTCAGGAAATACACTTGCCAACAAAAAAAAATTAAAGAAACAGAATGGATAGTCGAAATTTTGCATGTTGAAATACTCTGCTTACACATTCTATGAGGAGGCGATCTGACATAGTGGCAACATCCTTTCACATTAAGGGTCACGAGTTCAATTCTCACTCCCGACATTCTTCCAAAAATGGAAGTGAAGTGACGAACCAGCCAAAAGTTTTGAAAGTCACTATAATATAGAAAAAAAAAATGCGTTTGCAAATGTTTGAGTGGTTATCACTGCTTGTAATTACCAAACTCACAAACACATGAAAATGAAAGTAACGAATTTTTCATTCCAAGAATACGCAGCACTTTGTGCTTCAGGTACAATTTGCAATGAAATACTTCTCTAGTTTACTCAAAACTTTGAACGATCAGCTTAAAAAGATTTCTAAACGTATCAATATGAAACATTCTTTGGGGACTTGGGGATACACTAGGCTAGAAATTTCCCTCTCAAACTCAACAAAAAAAAACCTGGTTTGGCACTTTTTCAAAATCGATGTGCGAAATTCAAATAATTTTTTTAACGTCAAAGCGAAAAAATATACTATTGTACAGTTTTTATTGCAATTTATTAACCATCATTCGATTGATTATTCCAATTCACCAAAGGTTAATTTGCTTGTTGTGACGCCATAATGTAACCAAATGGACTTATTCTGACAACGAATGCCTGCTACGAATTTATACCATCTAGTTTAGAAAATTTTTACTCATAAAGGGTGTCCCACATCAAATATCTTCACAGAAACAAACGCCGTAGAAAATTACCCATTTGGTATTTTCTCTTGAAAATTTGGGTAGAAGTAGTTTAGAGTGTATTGTTTACACTGTATTTTTTATCGCTCTCAGTTATTCGAAAATTGGAAAAATTGGCGTCACCCGAAAAGCAACGTCGCGTATTGATTTTGCGCAAACAGCTGGAAAATCTTCAACTCTTCCATCAGAATATCGGAAAACAACTCGGAATCGTGCAGTCAACGATGAGTCGTACCATTAAACGTTACTAGGAAACTCTGAGCATCGAATGGAAGGAGCCATGCGGCCAGAATGAAGTGAGTGATCAGGATCACAAGCGTGTCGTTGCCGGGTTGCAGGGTTGCCATAATAAAATCTGTATTTTTGGTCTCAAAAAATTTTTTTATCCGTGTTTTTTTTTAAGAAAATCTGTATCGAAATCTGTGTTAACTCTCTGCGGTAATTTGTCTGCTCTCAGCCACAATAGCAAAGAAGTATACTAATATTATAATTTATGCAACAATGTATTAGTTCACACTTTTTCTAAACGATTTTTTATGTGTTGTGAACTTATTCACGAACCAGAACGGTGCTACCATGAATAGTAGATAATGGTACTCAGTATAAACAAAAGTTGTCATCCGTGCTCGGGGAGAGGATTAATGGAAAACCCAATGTATTGCGGCACTGTATAGATGTAAAGAGCATTTTTTTGTGTATTCAAACAGAAAGATAAAAAGCGAAAGACGACAAACTAATAAACCATTATTATCTCGCGAAAAAGAATTATAGCATATATTTTTTAATCATAAACATAAAAACGTAAATACTTATCAGAAGTTTACAAGAATAATCTTGTTCATCTTACAAAGTTATACATCACTGCTTCTTCAAGTAAAAATAATTGCGACCAGTACGGCATACATGTCGAAATTTAAGACCACCGCAAAGGGTTAAATTTATGAGTTCATTTAGCTGACCCGGCTAACTTTGTCCTGCCCAAAATTATTTTTTTGATATGAATACTTCTGAACATTCATGTTCTTTCAGAAAGCGAACGCTCGTGGCTTGAGTTCCAGAAATATAATTGAACAATCTTTCAATAGGCATTTGTCACGGCTAGAGACGAATGAATTTCAAAGTCTATAATTCTATAATAGAAAATAAATATCAATCTATAATTAGCAAATAACTCTCTCAGATCACCAAGCTCGAGAGCAGTTTCAAGTTGCTCAGTTTTTCCGATTTTTTACCTTTTTCCTTCAAAATTAAAAAAAAAAATTCTTATCGTTACATTGATCTAAGGAGGGATCTCAGCTCAAATAGGACAATCTTTACTCAAATTTAATAACCACATTTTGAAGATTCATTCTCATTTTCCACCTGAAAATCCATTAATATTTACGAAATGGCGAAACATAAATATCAATGTCGTCAAAATTAATTGAATAAATTAACTCCAAGCGGACAAATTTATCATTGTAGAACAAATGCGTAATCATTTTTCTCGATTTCACTTTTCACTGCAGTACTTATGCGTAGTTCATTTTATTTAATTTTCCTTTTTTTAAATATTCTTCAAAGCATTCTATCATTCTAATTTGAGTGAAGACAGACACAACAATATATAGACGACTCAAATCTGATCAGCCGTTCTCTTGTGATTATGAGTTATACGTACATGGGAAAAACCTTGAATCTTGGCTTTAGTATCATTGTTGGCATAGTTATTATGAATTTGACGATGTTGATGGTATCCACGTAAAAATTCGCATTTACTGTGCTTTAATAGGAAAAGGATAAACAGTGATATTTATTTATTGTAAAGCTAGCTGATGACGCAGACTTTGGCATCTTTTCGCCTTAGATTGAACATGAGAATGCAGTATTACACGCTAGACATGAATGCCAAGATGACTCTCATGCAGACTGATTCGAATGCTATATGAATAATATTGGTGAGTTGAGAAAAAATATTATTGTGATCAAGCCATAGCTAATATTGGATCGTTATTTTGAAAAATCTGTAAATCTGTATGGAAACCTAAAAAATCTGTAATCTGTATCTACAGATTCATGGTTTCAAAAAGACTGAAAAATCTGTATAAATACAGATTATTCTGTAGATATGGTAACCCTGGTCATGAGAGCATTCAAGCGGAATCCCAATGCTTCGGTCAGGGATATGACTAAAAAGTTGAATATGGCCAAACCTTTCGTTCAGAGAGCGTAGGACCGAAATGGACTGCCTACGTTCAACGTGCAGAAGGTTCCAAATCGTGACGAATATCAAAATACGGTGGGAAGTCACGGGTCCGGAAATTGTTCAGCCAGATGCTGACGAAGACTCATTGTCTCATAATGGTTGACAGCTTCCGGGGCTACTGTTCTTCACCGCTCAGCACAAGTTTGAAGTTCCGGAGGAAGTAAGAAAGCATGAACTTTCAAAGTTTGCCGAGAAATACATGATTTGGCAAGCGATCTGCTCATGTGGCAAATGGAGTGCGCCGTTTGTGACTACTGGGACTGTAAACGAGCAGATCTACCTCAAGGAGTGGCTTCCGTAGACTTCCTCTGTTGAAGCAGCACGAGGGCCCTACGATCTTCTGGCCGGATCTAGTTTCGTGCCAATTTTCCAGGGATGTCCTGGAGTGGTACGAAGCTAACGGGGTTTTCGTACCCAAGGATACGAACCCTCCATCGCACCGGAACTAAGAGCAATCGAAAATACTGGGCTATTATGGAGCAGGCACTACGGAAACATCTCAAGGAGGTCAAACATGATAAAGACATGAAGAGTAAGTGGGTTTCCGTACAGGCCAAATGTTGTACATAACCTTATGAGAGGAGTACAGTGTAAGGTACAAATGGTAAACGTTGAACTATCTTGTGAATAAATCATTCCAGGAACAGGAAAACATTATTTCAGTTGAATTCCATTGAAATACGCTGTATTCATTCCACCAATCGAAACTCATGATAGAAAATGCAACTTATTTCTCGAAGCTTACATTAGCAATTCACTTTCAACAACAATCTGATGATAACATTTCTATTTTCTCATGTAATGATGTGTGCTCAATAATTAAGGCTCTAATCTAATCGCAAATATTGAGGATATACATTCACGAAGTTCGACGAAATGAGGCCTCAACCAAGAGCAAATATTCGAAGAATGTTCCGGTGCAATGTATTTTAGCCATGATGCAATGGGCATACATCCGCTGCTCCAATCTCTTACCTGTGTAGTCCGGTGTGATGTGATGCCGCTGCATGTCGTTCATCGAACACCCGCTGGCAGCACTGGTGTACATGTTCACGTTGAAGGGTTCATGATAGAGACTGCTCTTATCGATCGATTCATTATCGTCTATCGATACCTGCAAATAGGGAGGGGAGGAGTAAAATGACAGTTGTTAACCGTGGCGGTAGTGTAAAACCACAAATTATGTAAGTCTACGCCCGGTAACGATGGTTAGCAATTACAGTTCGTCATGTTCTCGTTTGAGAGACAGATGTTGATCATATAGGCAGGCGTTGCGGCCTAGAAGTATAGCATCCCTAAAATAAGCGTTGTTTTATATAAATTACCACGCCGTGGCCAGTCTCTTCTTTGCGAACACGTAACCGGTCATCATGTTCGACATTGCCGGTCGTAAATGAGGAAACACGCTATCACAACATACCCTCTCCTGGTTTGGACACAACGGTAGCTATAATATCGATAGCTGACAAACTCGTTTAGGCCACTTATACGCACCTACTTAAATAAACCTCAAGTGCATCGATGCGTCCAATCAGAAAACGGAGAGCTAATGCATTCGTCCGCCTACACACGCAGCCAGGATAACGCTATCATGCCAACGGCAGCGGATATGAGCTGGGACCTCTCTCGGTACGGTCACTCCCAACTGTAACTTCAACGGTGTCATAATATAGACAGACATCGGAAGAACAACATCAAAGAGTAAACTCATTATAACGCTTCGCTCGCATTCGGATGCGATTCGCCATTCGCATTCTGCGCGTCGAATGCATACATTTGTGGTGGGGGGCGCGTGGGAGGATGGACCGCTGACGCTGAGATGTGTCAGTTTTCGCCGGCATACAAATTGAGATGTTAACTACCACGATTTATGGCCGATACTGACGGGGTTTCAATCTTGATGAGCTGAAGCGCTGATTGGCAGGACGGGTTATAAATAGCTTTTTTTTTTTTGATTGGATGGACGAGAATACTTCATTTCGTCCAGTAGTGGTAATTGTGATGGAGTGATTACATACTACGGAAGTAGCATGGTGAAGACTCTTCAACTGTGTGCAATAATTGGAAAAATGAGGATATCGAACATTGCTAACCAGTGCTAACTTTTGGCATTCAATCAACATCTGCATGATGTGTGTATTCTAAGTGGTAACCTCTGCAAAGTGTGAAATAATTTACCTTAAAATTACTATTCAGCCGTTTATCAATTCCTAAGCTATCAGTATGCAAATTGTGCTGCAGGGCGTCGAGGACTGCCGCCGTTCGGGTGCGCTTGTTCTTGGCCACGATGAACAGGATGACGGCAATCAGCAGCAGGATGATAGTGGTCAACACCGCGATGATGACGCCGACAAAGTGTGGCTTCGGTCCCTGGTCGATCGGCTTCGGCGAGATTACTGCAAAGATAACGAAAAAACCGGGAGACAGAAATGGAGTGAGAGATTGTAAAACAGCATAAGATGATACGCGGGAATAGTAGGGTACTGTGGTACTGGATGGCTTTCCGTCTGGGACGAAATTAGAATTGGAAATACATCTCACTGCTGAGAGTTATATTTAAACTTTGGAAAAAATCGAAATACGCTGAGCAAAAAATTTGCCGAACAAAGTACAACATAGGAACTAATTTAGCAAATCAAAAGGAGGCGCTTTGCTCCACTTTACACTAAACACTTTGTCGCGTTGCGTTGCGACAATCTGAAGTGAAGAGCAACAAGAGTTATTGCAGCTTATGCTAGGAATTGCATCGTGATTGAAATTAATTTAAATTGTAAATAGTCGTTAATATCATCTATGTCAATCCCCAACTGATGGTACGACGAGAGGACGCCTGCGTTTCGCAGAAACACGTCGAGAAAGCTTATTGTTGAGGCAAAGAAAATTTATTAGTACTTGAATAAAAAAAAAGAAATTCATATTTATGAAAAAACAGTTCCTTGAACTGTAATAAATTGGTTTTAGGTTTTGAAAAACATAGGTTTTTATTGCATCATTGTTATTCACAACCCGTTCGTCTGAATTCCCTTAAAAATTGCATTCGTTACACTATTTGTTTAATCTTTTTCGACGTTGGACTACGCCTTCCACGAAGAGTGCCAAATTGTAAAACAGGTCACGTTTTTATGAAATGAAGTTAACGCTAATAACTATTTTCATCACAAACTAATTCTGATGATTTGCCCACCAATCGATTAGAAAATTATCGAAGATTTGTTTGATATGTTATACATCACAATTCCCTAATACCTAAACGGTTTCAATTAACGAAAACTGCAACCATTCCCATTTTCCCATTCACTTGTACTGCCGATTTAGGTGCTTACCTTACAATACCTTCAGTAACGAGCAACTAACACATTCGTTTCTATTCGTTTTCAACTAATTTGGTATAAATATACCATTCGCGATTTGAAATCACGCCATTCTTTGTGGGGTGCTTGAATAGTGAACACCGTTTGCTGGAAGAGTCTCGGCGAGAAATGAGTGTCTTTCTCAAGACATGAGTGTGGAAGTTTATCTTAAGTTGAAGTTATCGCCAAGGGCCCTTCTCAAAGCTAGAGATGAATGTACTGAAAGGTTTAAAGTCTCTATAATTCAAGATCAGAAATCGTAGTCTCGAACGAGATAGCGAGCACAACACAATGAGCGAAGAACATTGATCCCTAATGCTGATATCACATACGTATACACACACAGCTTGATACAAGAATGGAAGAATTTCTTTCGCATTCACTACAACAGTCTCGGAAGGAAGCTCTCTGCATCAATGTGTGCAACGACAAAGACAAAGGAGAGAATTCAGAATTCTGGAATATGGACAAAAACTAAGATGGCAATGAATGTATGGAAAAATCATCATCAATCATCATCAATCATCATCAATCATCATCAATCATCATCAATCATCATCAATCATCATCATGAAAGAACCGACCATGTATATTTTGTTTATTGACCCAAAGAAATGATCTGTGCAAAATTTCAGCTTAATCGGACATGATTTAGGGGTGCCTGCAAGTTTTGATATTTTGACCCTCGAGAATCTCCCAAGTACGGGGTTTTCAAAAATATGTTTTGATGCCAAATATTTTCTAATTGCATGAAACGTCGAAATTAACTGTTATCTAAACAATTTTTTGTCTAAAATTTATTTTTGAGACGTAAGAACTGCTAAAAAGATCGAGTGCGAAAATGTTAATTTTAAAAAAAAAAAAATTTTCGGGATAACAATAAATCTCGACCTTTTATGCAATTTTAAGACATTTGACATCGATATATATTTTTTTGAATCCCGATTTTATGTACTCCCCCTTGATTGATTTTTCGGGTTTCAAAAATCACTAGAAAATGAAGTCCGATTGAGCTTCAGTTTTCACATAGGGTAATTTATCACGCAAATCATCAATACGCAGGAAGTCCCGTATGAAAAATCAAGATTGTCATTTCCATCGCCATCCTAAAAGTTCCAGAAAGTTGATTTTTGACAAAAAATTGTTTCGAGATGACAGCAGATATCGACGTTTCATGTAATTTGAAAACATTTGGCATCGAAATATATTTTTTAAAACCCCCATTTCACCTCAGCGTTTGTCGATTAAATATCTACTGATGGAGATGGAGCGTTTTTTTTTATCCAAAATATATATTTTATTAAGGCTCATATGGCGTCAGCCTAACGGGGCCGGGAGTTCAATATTTTGACAATGTTTGCTTAGACTATGTTAGTAATATGTAACCGATTACTCGCGGTTGACTCGAGGTTAGTATTACAAGTGTTCTCATAATTGGTATGTCGCAGTCTTCGATGCTCTGTACGTGTGCCCGAAACGGGATACTTCCTATTGGGATGCAGCTGACTATTAATCAGCAACGCCCCCTAGTCTGTACCCCATATCTGGTGGTGCGTCTTTCTCGACTCGAGGAATCCAGGATAGAATGGTCACTAGCCGGCGCAATCATCAGCTCGTGTAGAGTTGTCATGAGCGGTACAACCTTTGGCTCTTGTTGAATAATCAGTGGACTGCACAACCTTCGGCCCGTGCATCTGTAAAGAGTGTGTGTATGTATTGCCGCGACTAAGTAAAAGTTTATCTATCGGATAGGAGGGATATGAAACGGGGACACAACGAAGGAAACATCATTAAACGTTGACATCGGCGTTTCTGAGGAACAGGTATAGATGAAGCAGAAGATCAGGATCCCGGCTACCTAAGATATCCCGGACGGGGATATCCGATTGTCTGCCTTGTGCTCTCAGTGCTCTAGAGAGCTGAGAGCGAGCAGCATGGAACCGGATACACGACCAGGCAACATGCTCGATGTCGTGGTAGCCATCGCCACAATCACAAAGATTGTTTGCTGCGAGCCCAATGCGATAGAGATGCGCGTTTAGGTTGTAGTGATTGGACATAAGCCGAGATATCACGCGAATGAAATCACGACCTACATTCAATCCCTTGAACCATGCACTCGTCGAGACCTTAGGGATAATCGTGTGTAACCAACGACCGAACTCATCACCACTCCACATGCGCTGCCAACTTACGAGCGTATACTGACGAGGAATGTGGAAAAATTTCATTATAGGCAATTTGCCTTTCAAAAAGTGTGCCTTCTAAAGCGCCCACCTTAGCTAGCGAGTCCGCTTTCTCATTCCCCGGAATAGAGCAATGAGAGGGAAACCATGCTAAGGTAATCTTGAATAATTTTTCGACCAAAACACTCAATAGTTGTCTTATTCTTGTTAGGAAATAAGATGAGCGTTTATCAACTTTCATTGAGCGGAATGCCTCTATTGAGCTGAGACTGTCTGAAAAAATAAAATAGTGGTCGATGGGCAATGTTTCAATGATCCGATGGAGCGTTGTTAAAGATCCGAAAGACGCTGACATACACTCGGTACACGAATCAATTACAGCGTTCGTTGTACGGGCAATGAAAGAAGAGAGAGAAAAAACTACAATATAAGCAATGTCATTTCTTGATAGTTCACATTTCACAGTTTCAATCAAAATGAAAAATTTCTACGTAGGGGAGAACTGTACAAAACGCACTGGTGATATAAAATGGCCCATGCCATTGATTGTTGAAAATCTTTGGATTAGTCATGTAACATGATAGATAACCACAGTACACTTAGAAATCCACCACAATGAAATAAGATACAAATAAAGAAAAACTTAACTTTCTTCATCATTTGTAAATATTCATGTTTGCTTAGTAAAGTTTTGCGGTTAGTAAATGTGCAGATTTCAGAATACTTACACTCTTCCTCCACAACGAATAATGAAACTTTATGACCACGCCTAAAAATTGCCATAATTGTTCATATATTATAGAAATTTTGCCTATAATTGGAGCAAAATGCATTTTTTTTTCATTTCACTCATTGCTTCGCTTTGCTTTGAAGAAATTAGTTACACGGTGGGTCTAATTGGTAGTATAATATGATAAACTTGCAACAAGCTTATTGTGTTACACTACACTATTTATTTGGAATAAGATTTAGGCAATGAATTTTTAATAAACCATGTCTATCATCGAAGACGTTTATATTAAATACAACAAACGAAAGTACTTTTACTCACTTATTTATCCGGTGCAGATGCACTGAATGTGAGAGTGAAGGTTCTATTGAGTTAATGCTTGAGATTTTTAAATAATTTGATTGTTAGTTTCATAAAATAAATAATATAATTAATTGTAATGAATTTTTATGGAGTACCCAAATCGATTGACGCTATAATCTCATCAATCCATCATGAAATGACTGAGCAATAAGCGTTTGTAATTATCCATTTTTCACAATGCGATCGTTTTTCGTTCTCCAATTTGTACTCCCAATCAGTTCTTGAAAGTCGTAGTCCTACGTCGGAAAAACATTGACATCCTGCAAGCCCACTGTGATTTTTGTTAACATTACAATTCAAGTGCATTTTTTCAGTGATTGATTAAATCATACGTTGTGATTTATCAATGAACTGAAATGAGAAAATTACGCCTCATCTCTTTGTTGTGATGCGTTTTACACTCTGTAGCATCCTGAACAGGGTATTTACCCAGTACTACGTATGTTACATGGAGTGTGTAAACAAACGAAGAGGATAAGAAACGTCAAAAGAGGGTTTGTTTTGGAAAGCACTTTCATTCAGTCAGATGAGTTATAGATTGCAGGATATCACACACTTTGTCCAACTTCTATAAGCCCACCCTGATTCTATTTCGTTGCAACACAAACAGTTGGAATTTCAACAAGATACATTCATACATTATAATATGCTTAGAATAAAGTATGTTTAACGTCAATTTTGTTCAAAATAGCTGTTTGTTTATAAATTGTGCTTAAATATGATAATTTCAGCTGTCCAGTTTCTATAAGACCAATTCAAAATTCATAAGTATTATCAATGAAAAATTCAAAACGATCGGCTGATTTACATGTCAATAATTGGCAACCTTGCCATTTCGACTTATTACCTTGAAAATTCGTGATGGATTTACCAAATTCTGCTGAACGAATTTCTCGATATTTTTTCCATGTTTCCGAAATTGTGACCTTGAGCTCTGCAATCGTGGTGTACCGTTCCCTCAGTGTAGATTCTGCGTACAAGGATCCCCCTAAGATTTTCAATAGGATTCAAGTCTGGAGAGCGAGCCGGCCAGTCCAAAAAATTGAGTTTTTGGTCTTTAATCCATTGCTTAGTTCCTCGCTGCTGTGAATAGAAGCATTGTTTTGCTCGAATGTGATTTTTTTTGTGACGATAGCCACGCAAAAACGAAAAGAGAGAGGATTCCAGAACATGTATGTAATCCTAAAACCTATCTCGAACTTTCCGGTTGCACAGAATCCCGCCCAAACCATGCACGAACCTACAACAAAATTCCTGGTTGAAAAATACTGTTCCTTCTTCCGTAAATCACGCCAGTACCCGTTGAAACCATCAGAACCATCCCAATAGAACTTTTTTTTCGTCAGTGAAGGTAACCTATGCATTGAAGAACTTTTCGTAATGTCAAAAAAAAGCTGGATGTATGGGTGCCACACGAGTTGACGCAAGAAAATCTTTTAGACCGAATCAACGCCTGCGATGCACTGCTGAAACGGAACGAACTCGACCCATTTTTGAAGAAGATGGTGACTGGTGATGAAAAGTGGATCACTCACGAAACCTAAAGCGAAAAAAGTCGTGGTCGAAGCGCGGTGAGCCGGCCCAAACCATCTCCAAGCCCGGATTGACGGCCAGGAAGGTTTTGCTGTGTGTTTGGTGGGATTGGAAGGGAATCATCCAATATGAGCTGCTCAGCTATGGCGATTGACCAGAAGCGGCCAGAAATGATCAATCGGACTGGTGTTGTTTTCCACCAGGACAACGCTCGGCCTCACACATCTTTGATGACCCGCCAGAAGCTACGGGAGCTCGGATGGGATGTTCTATTGCACCCACCGTATAGTCCGGACCTGGCTCCAAGTGATTATCATCTCTTCCGGTCCATGCAAAACGCTCTTGGTGATACTAAGTTGGCCTCAAAAGAGGCTTGCGAAAACTGGCTGTCTGAGTTTTTTGCAAATAAGGAGGGGGATTTTATAAAGAGGGGATAATGAAGTTGCCTTCTAAATGGCAACAAGTTTGCGAACAAAACGGCGCGTATTTGACTTAAATTGGATAAATTCAAGTATGTTAAATAAAGCGTCATATTTCGATCAGAAATACGACATTTCTTTTCCCCCAACCCTATATATAGATGATGTCGAAAAAATATACCTTTTTAAAGATAGTAGAAATATTCAGCCTAAACAAAACTGTCATTCTGATTTGAAGGCGCATTCTTGGAAAGCTTGAAAATCAATCAAAAAGTAAATCGACTTTGTCGATTGGGAAGACACATTTTCTTATTCTATTGCTGGTTTTCTAAAGACTTGTCGCCCAGATTTAACCTAATTAGTGTCATAACGTGTTTCGATTTCGCTCTTCACCAGTTCATTTACACAAAGCGTACCCTGCGTGGCTCATTCTGGAGCCAGAGATTGGCCACGTTCACAGAGAAGTCCCTGAGAAGTGGAACCAATAACGTTAAGCGGAGGAGCTGTCTGTCTCCCCTCTGTTAATGAATCATTCATCACTGCTTCGATGGGATGCCGTTGGTCCGTCGGTCGGTCGGACGGTCGTTCGGGTGTCCTTCCAGAACCACTAAAGAACCAGCCACAGTGTGTGCATGGGCCTAGATTATTGATCGTTGGTGCAAAGTATGTGATAATTTGAATATTTGATGATGTGCATGATGAATGCAAATTAGTGTAAGATATTTGATCTTTGTGCAGAGACAAGGATGAGGCAGAAGGACCGGTTCTGTCCGGATAGGCAAACGAGATGATTACCTTCGTTCACGGTGGTGGAGCTCGGCAATCACTCAAGTCATCAAGTACTCTCTCGGGAGCCACTTTACGTTCGATGACTTCAAAAGGTTTTTAAATTGCAATTATTTCCCTGTCAATAATTAGGTAATTCTAAGATACAGGTGATGGTGCTTCAGAGATGAACTAAAGAAGCAGATATGCTATCGAAAATAACTCAGATTCAATTCAATTGTTCCCGTCATGTTTTGTAATGAATAATGGTAGTTTAACTTCATTGGAAGACAGACTTTACCACTCAGATCCGCAGCAACAAAAGGTATCCTTTACTCACCTTGTGTGACATGATTCCGTTCGCCTTTGTTGGCCGTCTGCACTTCGTCTCGCTGCAGCGGATATTCAATTGAATTTTCCTGTGAGATTGAATTTCCGCCGGCTTCCTCGTCGGAGAAGTTGCCATTCACTGGAGCTGCAAGATGGAAATAAAAAAAAATCAAAAACAAAATATGTCAGAAAAATTGATTTTAATGGCCCCACGCATTCTTCAGTGGACGGAGCGACATTGTGCGGAAATTCATTCTTGGCAGTCTCGATACTTCCTACTATTTACGAACTGAATTACCGAGCGCTTCAAAGTGCATAACATGTTTATAATTCCGCCAACGAGTTGCCACCGGGGTTCCCATTTCCTTTTCAATATTTCATAAAACGATGCGGTCGTTCCGTAAATTATTCTAACCATCGAAATGCTCAACACTTCATCGTCACCTAGAGAAAACGCGTGCGGTTTCTTGTTTCTGCCTATATGCGAATGTTTATTTATCATTACGGTTAAATTTTCAGCTCTACTCGTGTTATTCGTTTTTTTTTTGTTTCATCCCATACACAAGGAGACACATCTTTTAACGATTACAGAACAAGCATTAATTGCTCAGCCATTTCTTGCAGTCTCTGAAAGTACCGAGGAGTGAACACATATGTGCCAATTTTGTGGCTGCGGTAGACATGAACCGAACCGGGGAAGAAAGAATTTCCGTGTGATGTGACAGTTTGCCATAATTTACAATGTTTAATTTATTTGCTAGCAACACACAGTTGGATGTGCGATTCGGGATGATTTACGTTTCATTTCGCGAAGAGAAAGGGACAAGTTGAAAGATTTCCTGCCCAAAGCCGAACAAAGTTCGTAACTGAACCCGCGGGTAAACGCAGGCCCTGGTTTGATTTATTAATTTTAATGAGTTTCCCGGCCGCACGATTCCGCGAGAAACCACTTCCGTTCGCACATCTGATATTGTTAATTGTTAGGGATTATCGAATGATGGATAGTTGACGCGTCGCCTCGAAAGGTCGTCGGTCGGGAGTGACTTAGGATTAGCGTGGATTTGACTTCAGTGAACTGATGTGTTTCAGAAGAAAATTGGTGGAAAATGCGAAAGTAGTAGTTTCAATATTGGATCTTACTATTGATGAAAATCAATTCATTACGGCAATCAGAAGTAGAAAATATGAAATGTAAATAATTTTTTTCCTTTATTTATTTAATTAGGCTCAAGTGGATAAAGAGCCATCATCAAGCAGTACATTTTAAACTATTTGAATGTATTATAACTACATAATCATTAATTTAAGTCTAATTAGCTAAAACTACAGAACAATATAAAAAAAATATTCTTACGTTGCCTCGTCGGTATTGCCCTTGTCTGGAACAGTGCCTGTGGTGGGTCGTAACAACTACATCGCTAGTTGATGTAGCAACGGTATCTTTTGGTAGTGACTGCCTCTTTGCTATGTTTATAGCTCCTGTAATGATCTTATCTCAACGGGTACTAAGTTCTGCTTGTGTAATAGGAAAAGAAGGGAGAATGGACAAGTGGGAGTAGGAGATGCGACCTAAATAATAATATTAGCGCTTCTTAGGAAGACATACCGTTTTGTCTCATATTTCAAACAGTCTCAAATCCCGAACACTACAATTTTAAATATAAATTTACTAAACTTTTATGTTATAAATAATTGAATAATGAAAACACAGATATTCTTTGAGGTATAGGCTTCATTTTGACATAATTTACAGTTATCAATACAGCCTATAATTTATAATATTAGACATTTGCAAAAAAGTAACAAGTTGCGTAAAAAACAAGCATCGTTCATTATTCAGTTTTCGTAGTTGTTTCAACTGTTTTGATTGCTGTTTTCATGTTAAGTGCTAGAGAAGGTAAGAACCTACAATAACTGGGTGAAAAAAAAAAGATATTTTATGAAGAAATCTTCATTAAAATTAATATTGAGTGTATCCGCGAGTGTATCCGCTTTCTCATTACCAGGAATAGAGCAATGGGAAGGAATTCAAATAAAGTGATTCGAATACTTTTATCAACAAGAAAATTCAATGCATTCCGAATTTCGATAAGAAAATATGATACTTTCGTCTGTTGTTTCAAGGATTGAATGGCTTGTATACTGCTAAGACTATCCGAGAAAATAAAATAGTGATCAAGTGGTAAGGACTCAATGGTCTTAATTGCATGATATATTGCAGCCAGTTCGGTAACATACACTGAACAAGGGTCTTCAAGTTGATGGAAGCTAGTGTAATGTTCATTAAAGATACCAAAACCAGTGGATCCGTTGATTCTTGAACCATCAGTGAGAAACATTCTTGAAGAATTGATATGGTTATATTTTGAAGCGAAAATAGCAGGGATTAACGATGATCGAAGATGATTTGAAATGTATCGAGTTTCGTCCTTCATAGAAAGATCGAAATCAACGGAAGATCTGCAAAAGTTCGGGAACATAACATTATTGAAGATGTCTGCTGAAGGTTTTATTTCTTGAGAAATGTAATGAGAGTAAAGATCCATGGATCTCGTCCGTTGGTTCAATTCGAGAAGCTTCTTACAATCCTCAATTACCAATGGGTTCATGAATTCGCTGCGGATTTAGAAACGATGGGACAGGGAACCGTACCTGCAACGGTAAAACACCTGCCAGGACTTCAAGGCAAATGTAAATCAATATCGATTTCATATGCTTTTGTATCTCACACATTAATTAGATTGAATTCCGGACTGTAAGAAACTCCGTATCAATATCCATTTTGATTAGATTCTATATTTTGATAAGACAATCTCATGGTTTCTAATTATGCACATGGTAGGTTCGGAATAAAATTAGTTCATCTGTTTTATTTTTTCATTGAGCTTGCGCAGGTAGCACAAAGCATGTTAATTTTGAAAAATCATAACTCAAAAACGAAAAAAAACACCGCTCTGGTTTTTGGGTGTATTATGTAAAAAAAAACGCAAGCACGATCAATAATTACGAAAACAAAACCAATTTTTTCATCGCCAAAGAGTTTCACTCGACACTCGCAGTTATTCAATTGAGAACTTCATCCATTCCACTTCATCATTTCATCCTGGAAAAGGTGGTATCAAATAAGGCCCAAGAGAGCATATCATTCACGCGTACCACAATAATACCACATAATCTTTCACCCCGTCGTTATCATTGTTTCAATTGTAACAACGAAACAATCATCTGGATACAAACAGCTCGATAAAAATTAATGTTTCAATACGCTTTGAAAATGACGATTACAAACACCGCTTCAGTGTGAAGAATGAAACGAATGAACGTGAAGTGAAAGCAGATTACACGAAGGTGAAAAAAAAATTATTGAACGTTAAAAGAGAGCAGCAATATATTTAGCTAGCTTGGATAAGGTAATAAGGTTTCATGAAATCACATTTTGTGGAGAACTTCTCGATCTGAGACCTAAAAGTGGTTTCAAATTTGCATACCATAATCAATCACCGGGTAGATTTTTTGTTTGTGGACAGCAAGTTTTTTACTCAGACACAGAAAAGACTCAAGACATCAGCTTTCTCATCTAGACCTATTATCTATTATTAAAAAGACCTAGGATATGGCGATACGTTTTGGTTTTGTTTTTAGGATTTTTTCCAGTTCACCAGAAAGGACGAGAATTGGATGGGGAGGGACTGCATACGTGCAAAGTGCAGAAGGCTCCAAAACGTGACGAACGGCAAAATACGGTGGGAAAATCGCGGGCTCAGAAACTGTACACCCAGATGTTGACGGAGTCTTATTGTCTCATCATGGATGATGAGACTTACGTCAAGGCGGACTTCCAGCAGCTTCCGGGGCTACTGTTCTTCACCGTCCAGCACAAAGGTGATGTTCCGGACGAAGTAAGGAAGCAGAAACTTTCAAAGTTTGCCAACAAATATTTTTTTGGCAAGCGATCTGCTCATGTGTCAAATGGAGTGCGCCGTTTGTGACTACCGGGACTGTAAACGGGCAGTGTCTACAGAAGTGTCTGCTTCCTCTGCTGAATCAAAACGAGGGTCCTACGATCTTCTGGATGGTTCTAGTTTCGTGCCACTATTCAAAGGATGTCCTGGAGTGGTACGAAGCCAACGGAGTCACTTTCGTACCCAAGGAGATGAAACCCTCTCCACCCCCCAACACACAGGAACTAAGGCTCATCGAAAAATACTAGACTATTATGAAGCAGACGCTACGGAAGTATTCCAAGGAGGTCAAATCTATGGAAGACATGAACAAAAAGTGTGTTTCCGTACAAAAGAAGCTGAAGCCCGATTTGTGAATGCCTTATGAGTGGAGTTAAGCGTCAGGTGCGAGCATACGGTTGTGGTATTGAAGCTGAATGAAATAAATATGCGTTGGTGTTGGGGTAGGTAACATTTGAGTACGGTATTTATGGTATATAGGAAATCTCAGGAATTTTGCGATCATTCCTCCTGACCACGTCGGTTTCTCAACGCAACTGTGCAGAATTTTTCCCGCCAGTCGCGTTCCATCGTCGATAACTATTTAATATGTCCTTCCATTTTGATGAAATTTTCAGTACTGAATAAACAAACCATCCGGATTAAAACGCTGTCAATAGTTTTTCGTTGTGAAAACTATGGACTATGGACAGTAAATAAAAATAAGCGACCAAATTCTAATTGAAACACACTTCATACATCAAGTTCTTATTCCAATCGCCAGCACACTGACATTGGCACAGGAAGGGGTTTCTTAGACATTGTTGCGTTTTGGGCGCTAAGTGGTAATAGAATGCGTCACCATAAAATTATGGCACACATGCAGCACACCCCTGCACACATAAAATCATCGAATGACAGAGAGAGAGCGATCTGTCAGAGAAAAAACAAAAGGGAGCGTCTTCAATTTTGGATGCTCCAGAAGAGCGGTCGCGTTTTTGCTTCGCGGGTGAATTAGTGTCGGAAAAGTTTTTGCTCGAAAAAGGGTTTTTAACCGTTGAGAGTTTTGTCGATCCCTACGCGGGGAAATTATGTAGTGGTGCCGCGATCAGTTTTGGGCAGAGCTACGCGACAGACAGGAGCGTCACGGAGGAGGACGCTGAGTGGATGTCCACGGATTGCCGGCGCTCAAGGTCGGTGGAGCGAGAACCAGGATACGAGGAGGATCGCACCGACGAAACGCCGGAGGATAATCAGCACAGTGGTGGACGTCCACCAAATTCATCCGTCCGGAATTAAATGAGATCCGGCCAGAGGATCCGGTATCTTCAACTGGAAAGGGGATCCACGGAACGGCTCCGGTGAGTCAGAAATGACCTCCATTTTCATGTGTGCGAGTGAATGTGTGCCAAAGCGCCGAGAGCGCAGAAATAGTTTTAAAAAGAAAGATATTACAACGTATTAAAAGTTTCGTGATACTGTTAATTTGAAGAGATGTGTTTCGATCAATGCAACCATGTCGATGTTCTTTGATCGAAGATATTATGACAGTTCCTCGCATATGTCTGGTATAAGGATTGGATGTTGTTCAGTTTTACAGTTTTGCCAAATATATTCAAAATCGAATAATAGTTCAATTTACGTTCCAATTTAGTGAAAATTTATATAAACAATTCTTTGTATATTTTTGTTTCTATTATGTCCTGTTACGCGCATTCGAGAAAATCCGCTACAGAGAAGTTTATTCCTCAGCCATTGCAGTCCGAACATCCACCCTACAAGTTTTTGTGATCCTCCTGTCATCTAGCATAGCATAATAGCAGCGGCCTAGCAGAGAAGAGCGTTCAATTATTTTCCGAGCAGTTAGCAATCAAATTAGGACTAAATAACATATAACAACCACGGCAGCAGAAAAAATATTCATCGAAGTGTATCGGCGATGAAAACAGTACGGTGTCGACACCTGGATACGAAGTTAGATTTTAACAAGGCTTACTACTCTCTATCAGATAAGCCGGCACGAAGACAGTTTTAAAACGCTAAAATCTGAATAAAAATTTTTACTTGGCATTATTTATTTACTAAAAGCACGTTTTTCTTCACCTAACTTAACATATTTTCAATACACTTTCCGATATCCCCACTGAGTCTTATCATTATAATATAAAATTATCTTCATGTACAATTTACGTACGAGATTATTTCACCACATGAAGAAAACAAAGTTTTCCATTCACATTGAACACTGATTTGATACTAGTTTATTTTCATTCACAATTTCTATTTGAAAAATTTTCATTCTGCCTGAAAATCCATTATTATCCTTGACGCTTCACTACTTCGTAAAATGAAGTTTAATGACGTGCCGTTCATTTCGGTTAAGTGTATACGGGAAAATGGCCCATGGGAGAGTTGATAATTTGTTAAATAAAATAAACCATAAATTTGATCCATGTATTTCAACATATCATACTCCTGCTATCAAATCCACGCTTAAATTAGACATGCAAATTAAATAAAACGAATGCGTAGTCGTACGTCTTAAGCGATCGTGTCTTGGGTACAGTTTGTTCAAATTCCCAAGTTTTGCGAAAATGGAGCACGAACAACAATTTTTTTCGTGAATGCACACACCGTATCGCTGGATAAGTGTCCCTAGTGACGAAGACAATCTTCTTTGAACTGTAATATTTTCAGGAATACACTTCTATTGTGTTGTCCGGGAAGTTTGTGCCGCCACTGATAATAATCAAATCGAGACGCAGATCATGAATAATCCTCAGTACACAACAAATGAAATAGGAGATTCATTACGAATATTTATATTCATGAGTGAACCTGGTGAACCTTGGTTACGCAAAACGCTGCAATGTATGATTCTGCGCTATTCGACCGAAAAACATTTAATGGCTCGTGTCTCCATCAGCGACTCGCTTTATAAACGCAACGAAAACTCGCAGTTTTTAAGCAAATCGTGATGGGCGATGAAAAGTTTAATCACTTACAACAACGTTGATAAAATAATCTCTGGGACACTTAAAAGCCGATCTTCACTTGGAGGAAGGTGTTCTTTTAATCTGGCGGGATCGGGAATTCTGTTTCATGAATTTAGAAAGAATCGACAGCACGGAGATGGTATGGTAGCCCTGAATCTGAAGAAGACGTACAACCGAACCTGGATTACACTAGTTCTGGCGACATTGACATACTGGGGGATAGACGGCAATCTGCTGCATTTTGTGAAAAACATTTGCGTCAAACCGGACGTTCGAGGTAAAAAGTGGGTACACCAGTTTTAGGCGCCTCGAGGAAACTTTCATCCCCTTTGCAATCTGTTCGCCAGTCATATGTCATATGATATGGGTTTCGCAAAAAAACTGCGGTACAAACCATGCGTACTATAAATTCATAAAAAGTATAGTATAAACATTATAATAATATGTTTATGATTTTTATTTTTTCTGCATATCCTATAATCCATTTAGGTGCGTATTCTGTCAAATTTCCTTTAAAAATCATATTCAATTTGAACGAGGAAAATGTCACCCATATCTGGGTAACGAGGCAACGAACGTGTTAAGAGCAGTCAATATCGCACCTACGGAGAATTGGAATCGCGCAGCGGAATGTAACAGCAGTTTTTACAGTCCACTGCAATTAAAGGCTGGTTTTGAGTTCTCGTGAACGCGAACGTGAACAAACACTTTTATGTTAATAATTCATCAGTCCATATATAAAACGCGGGAACATCTTGAAACGAGAAGAAGAAACATTTTCTAGTTGAAAAACATATTTAAACACAATTCATACAGACCAAAATAGATTATTTCAATATTTCACTACGATTTTGAGTTTTCACCGTGGAATCGAGATGTTGGTGAATTCACCATAGTTCGCCGGTTTCGGTGAACGCGAACGCGAAAACAGTGGTGAATATAGACGTCAAAATATTTCCCCGTTCGTGTTCACGTTCAAATGTCCCAAGGCATTCTGAAAATTATTTCGCCATGAGCTGTAAAAGAATATGTTAAGCAACTCTCGAGTTTTCATTGAAAATTTCCATATGAATGCAATTTTATTCAAGCGGATCTCTTCACGGGTCGAAAACCTTAGTTGCTTCGGGTTGCTTCGTGAACAACAGTACATTTTATCCGAATTACTTAATCGAAGCTTGATGCTTATTTACTTCATGTTTACTGTTGAACTTTTGATGTATACTGAAAAACAAATCTACAAAAAGATCGAAAGCAAAAAAATCGATTTTCTCGATTTTCTCGAGTACAAAAGATCGATCCAAAAAATCGGAAATCGGAATGGAAAAGATCGATATTCTAAGAATCGATCCGAGATCGCCAATCCTATGTTGAACACACTAATCTGATGATGCAAGTATCCAGGTCATGAATTTGCTCTTGTCTTGTATGGTAGACATTTCGTTCGATTTTTTGATTAATGGTAATTCGTTGTTCACCTGTACAATTGGCTTGAATTAACAGAATGAGCGGCATCGATGGTTTCCAGAACAATCCGTGGTGGAGGTTGCAATTTGAGCCTAGACGCCTTTGATATGTACTAATGGTACTTCAAAGAAGTATTTAGTTTCCTGTAATGTTATTGTTATACAAAAACTTCTCGAACCTACCTGTTTTCCCCTCATGTCAGTAAAATTATTCTGTCTATGTTTGTTTGATGATGATAATCGCCATGAGAATTTTTCAACTCTCGAATATATGTAATGATCACGCAGTATACAAAAAAGAAAAGGCGAAGCTACTTGTTCTGACATAATAATGAGGCCTAAACTTTTGTTAACCGTCTATTTCGGCATTGCCATTCAACTTCTGGAGTTTCATTCTATTCGGCATTTGAATGAACATTTCCTCCAATCACGATACTGAAATGGCTGCCGAAAGCAGTAACTGCCTCCAAGCAAACAGCTACCAGAATGAATTCCGCAAACGAGTACAACAAATCCACCACCAACTCTACCGTTGATAGTGGATCAGAATATATTTTAATAGGAAAATGACGTTCACAAAACAATGACAAGCTCTCCCAGTCGTACCCTAAGTAGCTTATAGAATTGCAAATTACTGCAATGCAACCACAGGGCGGCGGCGAGTAGTTGGATCGCTGGCGGCAACCGTTTGTAGCCGGCAGCAAACCTCCGCTAGGGTACCGCTCGGGAACTATGTCTCATTATGCTGCGCTACCGAATAGACGGAAAGGGAGGAGAGAAAAAAAATCGCACCAGAGCAAAAGTTCGCCCCCTCGGGAAATCGGGATGGCGTCGTAGGAGACGGAGGAGGAAATCGAAGAAGAAAGATCCGCAACCATTGATAATACCCACCGCAAAGCGTCAGTTGCGATGAAGAAGCTCTACCACCGAAGCGTAGCGCAAGAGATGGAGGAACGTGGGAGACACTAATAGCAAGGTAAACAGCAGCAAACACTTCGAGCATTGCTCACCGGCGAGTGGTAAGGATCAAGTTCATTTCAAGTGCCATATCGATTCGCCGGAGGGGTAATGATGGGTGGTAGTGGAGTGGAAGCGGTGTTCAAAAGTGGCAACATTCTGAAACGCAATCTGTCCGTATTCTTACCGGCGACGGATCGCAATAATCTAAAAAATCTCCGATGGAACCTCCGTCCCATCGACATGGTGCTTCCAGAATTATCGCCCGATGAATAACAGCAGCACCAATCGACTGGTAAATACACCAGAAAGTTTCAACTCTCAAAATGAGCAGTATTAAATAAACAGACCCGCCGTCGTCTCGTCCTGGAGCCCTATAGCTCATCCCGAGCCGAGAGTTGTTGGCTAAAATGGAAACACGACGAGGAAAAGACAACAAATGTACTTACTGGAAATAAACGATATTTCACTCAGCATAATCCACCGCAGGGCAAAGTAGAGGTGAATCTGGATGTAGCGTCCGAGGCGATGATGTAATTTGATCGTGACATCACGAGCGTTCTCCATAATCGTATCCGGCATGTAGGAGAAGTGCACCGGTTCACCGCTGAAGTGCTGGCCACCGATGCTGAAGAAAACTTTCGCATGGAGGAATACCTGCAATTTACAGAAATCAGAATGTATGTAAGAAAAAGAGTGAGAGAGGGGGAGACTTAAGTACTCTATATAATCATGGTCTGTGGGAGAGGGTTGGGCGGCGAGGTTAAGGGTGAAGATTAGTGTACATGAGTACAGTGAAATGGAAGATTTATGGGTAATATAGCTGAAATGGTATGTTGGCTGTTGAGTTATTGGGCAGTAAACTCGGGGCGAGATCTTCCCCACAGTGAGACTTTGACTTCTCGGGAGTAACATAAGCGTGATTTTTTTTATAATAAAAGCGAAACTTATTAATGTGAATGAAACCAATCACCGGTACAGAATCATCCGATACTAATAGCAATTTGTATGTCTCGGTTAATCAAATAATCCATCAAACCGTGTTATCCAATTTCCGTCTCCTCAGATGATTATAACGTGAGACGACGCATACAGAAGACGGGATCTGAATCTTTGATCTCTCCGGGTACAATTATTTTCAGTATCGCAAACCGATTCCATCTGATGGAAGCACAGAGGTCGCTGGATCGATAAAAGATTATCGCTATAATGGAGGAGCTTATTAATTATGAGAAAATAAAATGGAACAAAACATAAACGTATCTTGGCAGTATAAGAAGCTTATAATTTAGCGGAAAAGAAACGATACCAAACGTAGCGAAGAAGTTCGATGATAAGAGAGAGCGAGAGAGAGTGGCGAAAAGATAAGTCCTTCTGCTGCATCGCTGATAACAGCTGAAGAGGAAACCCCATTCGATAGTAGCAGCAGCAGCAGCAGCAACACTGCGGAGCCTCGCGGGTTGGGAGTTGCGATGGCGGTGGATTGACAGACCGAACAAGGACAAGAGCTCCGATGGTGAAGCTGAAAATTAGCACTAAAGCGAAACGTTTCACAGAAAATGTCATCTTATTATATCTTTAAGTGCTTTTCCGCTCTAATTTGTCCTTCCTTCTTGAAATTAAAAAAAATAAGAAGAAAAAAGTTTATCGGTTTTTATTGAGTGGGAGGACGACTGTGAGATCGGCCAATACGTATGTTTGCCGTCACTAGTTCTCCGAGTAGAGACAGTCGAGACAGTGTAACTGGGGAGGAGATGGGTGGGATTTTCGTTTCTGCTCATCGCACTTTTAATCGGATAGTTGGACGAAAAAAAAATAAAGCTGTCGTAAAGTGGCTTGATGAGACAACAGAAATTTATTCTCCCGAGCGGCTTGGGACTGCCGGATAATATCCTTTTGAAAAACATACATACGCTTCGCTCCAAACAGAGGGGAAGAGTGGCTTGTGGAAATTTCATTGGTCTATCAAGTGGAGTTTGAGATTCAATAAAATACTGTTTGCTAGTTCGAGTTGGTCATAATTTTGCGCTTCAACATTTGTGATTACGATAATTAATGTAACAGGAGAATCGTTAAATCTGTTCAGCTATAAATTATGTGCTATTGTTATTGGGTAGATAATTAAGGTAATTCAGAATAATTGAAACTCGTGATTTTTTTTAAATTTTTTTATGAGAGTTGCTGTCATACAAATGAAACACATATTTCTGCATTACTCAAGAATTAATCAAGCAAATGAAACCAAATTAGGCATATTGAGGTTTTAGGGTGCAATAAATGTTTTTACGGTGGCTAGATACTCCTAAGGAGGGGGGGCTGCCATACAAATGAAACACAAATTTTTGCATTAATTAATCAAGCAAATGAAACCAAATTAGGCATATTGAGGTTTTAGGGTGCAATAAATGTTTCTATGATGGTTAGACTCTTCACCGCCCTCTCTAAGGTGGGGCTGCCATACAAATGAAACACAATTTTTTTTGCATTAATCGAGAATTAATCAAGCAAACGAAACCAAATTTGACATGTGGCGGTTTTAGGGTGCAATAAATGTTTCTATGGTGGTTAGACACTTTATCCCCCCTCTCTAAGGGGGAGCTGCCGTACAAATGAAAGACAAATTTCTGCATAATCCGTAAACTGATCAAGCAAATGAAGCCAATTTTGTCATGCGAATGTTTTAGGGGACAAGAAACATTTCTAAAGTGGTTCAACACTCCTCCCACCTTTCTGAGAGGGGGGGGGAATGTTTCTATGGTGGTATGACACCCCTCCCTCCTCTGGAATGGAGAGGGAGTCCCATAAAAATATTACACATATTTCAACCAAACATGACAATTGAAAATTTTCGGAAAACTCTGAAGGAAAAGGGGAAATTTTGGAAAATTAAATTCCTATATGTTCTACAATTGCATAGTTACAAGTGCTGTTAGTCCATTTGATGTTTGCGCTAGCGAAATTGATCTGTGTTCGAAACTGGAAATGGATTTTAATGTGATGAATCGCTCTCCTATATCTTCTTCTATCTATACCTATAAAAAGGATCGCCGGATGTGTTGATAAGAGCAGAACTCGAGGAAGGAATTGTCCGATTTAGGGCTGTCTTTATTCTATTATATTTTCCGTATAAAACATTTATTCCATGCAACGGAGATACATGTTACATGTGGTTGAAAAATCTTGAACGAGAATTGTATCTGAAAATAATCTGATATGAAAATGATGAGTTTTGTTAGAAATACTAGGAATTTTATAGTAAAAGATAAATTCAACGGGGTCGATTAGGAGATCAATCAATGAACAGTTCTGCGATGGGACCCATGACCTTTCTCATAGCAAGAAAACGTGAATGTTTGAAGGTATTGATAACAAAAAACAAATTTTGGGATGTCTAAATCCAAAACAAGAATTCAAAGGCAATCTTCCCCCAGAGGACAGAGAGCGATACGGTGCGCAAAAACACCTCTCTGGTCCTAGAGATCAAAAATGGTGAGAGGAGAAACCATTCGTAATATGTAAATCACTGGCCTCCTTCAGCAAGTATATCGTTGGAGCCAAATTCATTGTTAGGTGACTTCACTGAGGTGTAGTGCTCGTTCCATTCTACTCTGAAAAATTTCAGGGGAGTATTTTTTTGTCGTGATGCGACACATATAAAAGAGGATGTTTTGGAGATCTAATTCAAACCTCAACACATCATGAAAGTTAAGCGGATTACGAAAAAGGTGGAGGGAGTAGTTGTGAGCACTACTCTCCTAATTCTGACGTTCAACTTTTCAATCCTACCCAATTGTGTCTAATTGGTTTTCCTAGTCATCAAGACCAGAAATACATCCCCAAACCGACACAGTGTTTGAAGTGATACCAGTTTTGTCATTTCTCTGGCAAGTGCCAGAAAGATACGGCGGTAGGTTGGAAGTCTTCGCGGAAATGATTTGGAATTGCAGAAGCAACGACCACTGCCTAAACAGCAGAACTTGATCTGTTTTTTTCTGAACAAACGAAATTATTATAAGCCCACTCCTCCCAAGGTACTTTTCGCAAAGAAGGGGCTACCACAAGATCGGCAGCTGGGAAATCCACATCAACCGCGGTACCCACCGCAAAGGCAGGGATTTCTGTATTATAGTGACTTTCAACACTTTTGGCTGGTTCGTCACTTTTACTTTCCATTTTGGAAGAATGTCGCCTCCACAGGCAGGGGGTTCCTACATCATATCCATGTCTTGGCCTGGCTCCTTACTTAGTATGTGAAAGACCAAACTCAGCACCTCATACTTTCCTAAGAAGGGTAGGCCCAGTATAGTACCCTAGCCTAACTCCGATACTACTGCTGTACCTTTACCCGTAAGGGTTACGCCTCGAATGCCGTCTTCCCTTGGTAGAATATCTCAAAATATAGTTGGATCTATAAAAAAGGACATCCTACCACTGGTAGGGATGGTATTGGCATTGACTTAAAGAGAACACTCGATAACATCGAGCCTGCTTTGTACATACCCTCTAGATTTCACTATCACAGGGCGACAGGTCATATGACAGGTCAAACCATTGCGATTGACCTGACTATGGTCTCCCCCACACTAAACAGTAAGCTTGAATGATCTACTGCAGATGAAACCTTCAGCAGTGACCATTCAAATATTTTTATTACACTTGATAGGTAAAAAATCATCACTCAGACACCGTAGTAGATGGAAGTTCAATGGAGGTAACTGGGTTGGTTGTCGGGACGATGTAGATCGCTCAGTGCGTGGTTCCACGTATCTCAATCTTGATCATTGATGGAAAAAAATCGCCTCGAGCGATCAATGAATAGGTATATACCACTAGTCAGATGTTTTGACGTCACCAGCCACGAGCGATGCTTTCGTTTTCTTCATGCTTACACATAGAGAACACTGTAAACAGAGAGCTGCCAAAATCTCACAAAAGCGATATGGCAGTGGAATCATCACTGTCTGCACACCCAAAGCTTTGCTCATACAATTGACACTATATCGTGAGGGCACACTACAAACGACTAATCTCAGCTGGCGAAGCTGGGGATCAGATATTGTTCGGACTGATTACTACTGACGAACATTTATGATCTGAACATTACCTCGCTCTGATTTTCAGTTGCCGAAACGAGAGGCTGGTGACGAGTTCGGTTTTGCTTCACACCCGTCTCCCGTCTCGCCTGCAAAGACGCACTCGGAGAGTCAATTTTACATTCGGTAGTATTCGGGTTATGGCAAGCTAAACTGAGCGGAGAGGCGAGATACTGAGAATCGTATACTGTAGAAACTTTTGCCTCCGTGGAGCAAATTAATGCTGCGATTTGCACACAAATCGAGTGGAAAGAGTCTTTAGTTTCTTCTGTGTAGATCCGTTGATGCGATCTATTAATAAACTCAGAGTAATAAAGAGAACATCATTCTGTTGGGAATGGAGAGGAGTAATAGTTGATCGCAACTTGTACAGATCGCGATCTGTGCAGTTTGCGATTAATCATGGATCGAAACATGATCGCATAATTTCAATCCTTGATCTTGATCAACTAACTGAGCTTATGTTGCAGAGAGTTCCAAAGCACATTCCCCGCACAAGCGGGTTACCCGGTAGAAGGAGGGTCTCTTGGTGGAATGAAGAAGTTAGGAAGGCAATATATCTTAGACGTAAAACTTTTAGAGCACTTACTACATGTGTTTAAAAGTTCCGGGATTTTTGATGAAAATAATGATTTTCTGGGCAAAATTGGATTTTTTCCGCAACAAAGTTTCCTTCGAGGGCAATACACTTGGTATGGCAAGTTTTCAGCATTTTGATTTCCTTTCTGTAGTACAGAACTTCTAACTCTTCAAAACATGCCTCAGTGCCACTCTTCAGACAGCCTATTGGATTCAGGAGTGTGTTAATGGGTTCACGTTTCATTCATTGTCACAAAACGTCGAAAGATGCCCACTCAATTGCGCTTCAACAACGCTAAACCGGCTGCTGAATCATCAACGCACCACTGTTTTTGGTCGACGGTCAGCAAACGCGGCACCAATCGCGCGGATAGATTTTTCATGTCCAAAATGTCGTGCGGAATTAAGCCCGCTCGTTCTTTTGAAACATCAGCCTCAGCCAACTCGCCTAACTGCACTTTACGATCGTTCAAAATGAGTGCACTTGTTTTACGACTACTGTGTGCATAGCCTCTTTTGGCCTTCCAGAGCGAGGCTCATCTGTGGTGCTTGTACGACCCATTTTAAATTGATTAAACCACCCGTAAAGTGTTGTTCTCGCAGAAGCAGAAGTGGAATAACATTTCGTCAACCACTGCATTGATCTTTCCGTAGTTTTTCCCTTCAAAAAAACAAGTTTTGATCAAAATACGATATTCCTCTTTCTCCATTTTCTATACGAATGCTCAGGTAGTGATACTTAAACAACTGTAGTTTGTGAACAAATGAACAAATGTCATGAAACTTTACACGTAAGTCAGTGACAGATAAACCTCTCGAAATGAATCTTTTTCATTTTTTAGTGACGCCATCTGTTGAAAAATTCCCGGTACTTTCCACGTAGTTCCACGTTCCGCTTCCCATGTAGTAAAAGGCTGACAGACGACGATCCTAATATAGAAAGAGGGAAGCTTTAACTTCCTTGCAGCTCAGCGAGTTGCTGGAATGTGTGTATGGAAAACTAGGTAAAGGGCATCATAAGCGTAAATAGTTGAGAACATCCAGCTAAAGAGTTATGGCAGAGAATCAATTCACTTTCAGGAGTCCATCAGGCTGGTAAATGGTAGTACTACTACCGATGATCATGCCTGCACTAGTGAAAATCGAGAAAAAATCTATAAAATCGCACGGGGCAAAAGTGCGCATTGGCCTTTTTGAAGCAAACGAGCATAAAAATTCGACAACAGTGCATTTGTTTGATACATTATTACACCTGCAGCTCGCACATATAAACATGATACATTTCATGAAAGTGGTGAAAAGTTATGAGATAAAAAAAGTTTTGCGATGTTTTGATCTAATTTTTTTCAATTATGGGGATGACGATTTACTCACCTAAAATAACTGGAAAGTTCTAAACTACACCGTCAAGAAAACCTTCATTCTATAGTAGATGATAGTGCGTATTCGTTTTTGTGAAAAAGTTCAAGAGCTTTTTTTAAAAATTCGATTAGTTCAAAAATTGCTTATGGGGCAAAGGTGCGCAGTGGCTGTGGGGCAAAAGTTCGCACTAGCAATTTGCTCTCAAAAAAATATAAAATGTTTTCAACCAAATTTCAACAGGATCCACAAGAATAAAACTAATTTGAAGAAATGCACTCCAGAAAGGCTGTCGGGCCGACAGAGGCTTCGGGAGGGAGTCTCGAAGCGTTGTATTGCGGCAGACTTCGGTTTTTCTGAATTAGCTCTCAGGAAGAGACTCATATCAGTAGGTGATTTATGATTTGAATCTTATTTTCTTGACACTTCTGCTTCTGCTGGGATGTGCCAGCGAGCACCTAGGACGGTTTAGACCAGTATATACGAGTGAGCAGTCTGAGGATCTGGCGAATGCAGAGCACTGGACAAAGCTTCCTATGGTATGACTCTCGAAAATTTGAGGCACATGTCGTTTGATTTCGAGGAAGCCACAATCTCCAGCACGAATTCAACCAAGTTGCAAAACTGGCCTCTACCTTCATGAGGAACCAACTGTCTCTTCGAAACCCAAAACAGCGCAACGAAGCAACAGCGCTGTAAGGCAAAGCGTCGGAATCCGAAATCCAAGACGAGGAAGACAAATAAACAATTGCTTCAAAATAATTCGAAATGAATTTCAAATGAAAATTGTTTTTATTTTCACCATGCATTCAATTCAATCACGGTTTAGTTTCGTTTATGTTTTCACAATGAACTTCTAATAAATATTGCTTATTTTCAACAATGAGCTTCGAATAAATCAGGTGAAGGTAACTATGTATTTATAAACTTGATCTATTTAAAAAGGATTTGGTGTCCGTTCCTCAAGATTTACCTCACGAACGGAGCAATGGTTTTTAACAGTCAGTATTGATGCGTCTTAGTCCACATCAAGTTTATATGTCAAAAAAAAGTGAAAGAAATTTTTTTAAGTTAAACTGTTTAATGTACTAAAAGCTAGAAAATAATTAGGCAAGTGGCAGTTAGTAGTTATCACATCCCTTCCTTCATTAATTTAGGGTAATAATGAGACTAAAATAAAACCGTGGGCATATGATGAAACAACTAACTGTGGATAATGGAAATCCGATGTACCCCGATGTGTAATCGGCTATTTTGTTACAGCGGCCATCTTGGATTTGAATTTTGCTAAATAGCTGTGATCTACTGGTTAAACCTTGATACCTATTTTGATGGGGTTTGTTTTGAGAAAATGTTTAATCCGCCATTTTATGGTGGTAGCCATCTTGGTTTTGCATTTTTTTGTAAATAACTGTGTTCTACTAGTCAAGCACTTACATTGGATACCTATATTGATGGGGCTTGGGAAAAACCCATATTGATGGGGTTTTGAGATAATATGTGATCCGTCATTTTGTTGCGGCCGCCATCTTGGATTTTCAAGATCATGAAATACGCGGTTTTATAGTGACTGCAGAGATGAAGGTGTGTTCCAAATATCAGATCAATCGGTCAACAGAAAGGGGTTTAAATTTCTATTAATGTGGTAAAGCGCGACAGACGAACATGTTACAAACACACAAACATACAAATATTTTGTTACAAGTTACCTCAGAAGTACAATTCAATAAGTGCGCACCTTTGCCCCCACTATGGGGCAAAAGTACGCATCTGTCATTTTGTATTAAAATAGGTTTTTGTCCAACTACAAACAAAACTCGAGAAATTATTGTACTACGTTTCAAAGGTATTACATATAGTAACAATTTGGTCAGCAAACTCAATTTTATTTGCTTTAATTTCAAGAGTTATTGGACGACAACAGTTAGGTGCGCGCCTTTGCCCCGCACTACTCTAAGCGGTAGTCCAGATGTCGTATTACAAAACGACACACTAAAATAAAGAGACACTCTGGATTTACTTAAAGAGACTAATCTGATTCAGTACATTTGATACTGTAATGAACCTGTAGGGATTTGATAGCTGATACCCTGGTAATAGGTACCAGGATAATTAAAAGAGACGGCTGCTCACCAGGAATCATCACCTGCAAGTATTGCGCAACACATAGTGGTTTTCGGGTAGTAAAAAAATCAATGCGATGGTTTCAATATCATTGACTACCTGTTTTAGACTGGGCTCCAACCAACACAACCTAAACGCAATTGGGGTCATTTGGACAATCAGTTACAAGATTATTGAATAAGAAACCGGACCAAGGCAATCGTGACTTTCTCACTGTTTGTATCGCGAGCATCATGAAATAAAGTTATCATTATGTATTCAAAAATAGGAATAAATCTGAAGTATTGTATATTGGAATGCCAAATTTTTCATTTTAGTTTTGAGTAAGTTTTTTGACGGTATATTTTATGTTCTAACTTATATGCACAGTGTTCTAAAGTAATGATCATTTAAAAGAAAAGATCTTTAATTTTCGGTACCCCGTTCTCAATTTAAAAGTAGTTCTTATACTTGCTCTTCGTTTTAATAATCGGAGTTGCACTTAAAATTCTATTTAACAGATTTTGATTAGCCTTCGATTGTTTCCACTCACTAACTTGTACCACTTGAAGTGAAAACAGGGTGTGTCTAGTCAAAGCACTCTCAACTCGAATCGAAAAAATGAAAATTGAAAAAATCTGAAATTATCGGGACCGAATGAACCGTTTTTGGCCGATTCTGAATCCGGCTCTATATATACATGCTTTAACAAATGACGTAACATTTGATAATGCTAATCTGTATCACTGCCCCCTCGATTGCAAACATTCTGACATCATTGAGCTTTTCTTTCCAACTCCCAACCAATTCTCTATCGGAGGAGGGAAACATGAGCGAAAGTAATTCCGGGACAAACTACAACAATGAAGCTTCGAGCATACATGCCAACGCTCACAAAGACCTGAATTGCTTTTCCGTCCGCTTGTTTTTCGTTTTCTTTCTGTCAGGTCTGCTCCAAGGAAAGAAGCATTTGTTTAATTCACCCCTTTTTGCTTAACCTCCCGGAGAGTCCTTTTGTTCCTCCTGCAGGGAAAATCTCCTCCGTGTAAAACCTGCCATTGTTTGCCTCTTTGGCCGGTGATGACTTTGCAGAGAAGCAGACGTGGGACGGAGGGAGGGTGGGGGGAATTCAAGAAGAAGATGAAGGTGGGCGGACGGATAGGCGCATAGATGTGTACACAAACGTACTTACCTGAACGTCCTTGCTGAACATGTTGTTGGTGTGTAGAACCATGGCACTAAAGTTCCTCACCGTGTCGAACTCGAACACCATCTCGACTGGTTTTCCGGCGAAGCCGAGTGAATCATTACGCCAGCCGACCCAATCGTAACCTACATAAGAACCGGGTAGGAGTCGTGGAAGGGATGGCCGGAGGAGGAGTTGTTTCAAGAGGGTGAGTGGGAAAAGAGAAACGACACAAGAGGAAAAACAAGGAAAATTAAAATTAATGTTTCTACAACATGTGATATTTTCAAGGTGTATGCTTTAGCTCCTCTATTACTCTTTTTTTTTACGTTCAACCATACGGATAGTCCGAATGAAGGTGCACTTTAAAGTCTGCTAGTTTCGTTCCGGTCCTCTGGGAAAGGAAGGAAATATCCTGTAATAAGCAAAAGTTTGGGTATGAGTACAAGCCTTATTAGTGTCTAATGATAATGGATCCATTTCAAGCCTTAGAAACATCGCCATTGAGACTTTGTTTCGATTTTCAAACGAACGACGTTTGTATGACATATTTCACCATTGCTGTAACGCAAGGAAAGACTCGAAAATAAATTCATAGTTTACAATTTGAGCGCAATCGAATCAAATCTAGCACGCATTCATCCGTTTCATTTTTTTCCAGCGCAAAAGCCACTGACAACCTTTGCGAACAGTGTTTTCCATTCTTCCATCACATTGAAAATCCATCCACAGTACAAAACCCAGCGCACCTAGCGAGACAGGTGAGAATAGCTCAGCAACAAAAAAGAGGGGAATTCAACCTCGAGGCAAACTCTGTACCTCGAGCAGGAAAAAATCCCATTTTCCCGTGCAGGAATCTTGTTACGCTAGATTGCACAGAGCAATGCAGTCGTGGAACGAGAATGCGACATACGAACGAAGCGCCGTTCCGCCATCGCCAGGACCTTCTTCCCCATCCCCATCCTCTGATGTTTGCAACAGGAAAATATGAAGAATAATAGGGGCAAAAATCTAGAAAATAACTCGAGCGTCGAAAAAATGCTTACTTTGGAATGCAGCCCCAGGAATGCAACCAACCAACGGAGAAAATTTTCCTTGGCCTTAAATTGGCTGCGGGGATACGGGAAAAATAACCAGGGCTGAAAATTGTGTAACTAGATAACACGCAATATTGCGGTATACATTTTCCCATTTATGTCCTCTCAAGCGACACTTGTTAAGATCAACTTTCACTTCCTGCTGCTCCTGGGCCGGATTTGCTTTCAGTCATCCCCCCAGAGATGGAGGCGAGGTGGCGCTTGCTTGCTCGTTTGCTCCGCGCTTATGATCCCGACCGAGAGTGCCCCACCAACGCAATGGACCAGGAAGACTTCGTGAACTGTACCTTTGCACCACGACGGAGAAGATGGCAAATTTAGTGCACTTTAATCTGAATAAATGAATGCACGTTCGGAGTTGTCGAAAACAGTTCGAGAGTGACAAATTGGGTGGAAAATCGAGAAAATCGGTTGCTTATTTTTCAATGTAATGCAAGTTGAGAGTAAACGTGGAAGTGGGTTTAAGAATGTTTCATAGATAGCTGCAATTGGCCGAGTTGTATTTACTATGAAACATCTGTGTTATAGATGAAACAAATGTGTATCGATAGATAGCGATACTCTTACGCCTCAAAATGGTAACGGTGTAATATTCAACAAAAGTTACAGATGAATATGAACGCGATTTTGACCCAAAAATTAATGCACGACTACTGAATAGCTGCTCGGCTCGTTATCGTGTGGAAGAGCCCAACTTTATAGATTGTCACATTGGATCGAATTCGGCGAATTGTGGCCATCAAACTATGATATACTATTGGAGAAGTTTGATCGTTTGACCAGGCAGAATCAACTCCTCAGTTGGCCCCCTTGGTTGCCATGATATAGTTTAAGTTCCAGTGCCTTACTGGCACATATTTTTTTAGTTCTTAACCTTTATTTTTTATTATGTAACTTTAGCACCGAAAATCCTTCCTTGCTTTATAAAATAATAATATATGAAAAACCGCATGATTTCATGAAACTTTGTCTGTTTCTGTCTTTTTGGAGCATTATAACATCAATTTAAATAGATGATGATGATGGTCCCGCCTCCTTCCCCTACAGAGGTTTGAACAAGACGAGTTATCTAAAAGATAATTTATTGGGTTGGGGAAAAAGAAATGTCGTATATTGTCAATATTTGGCAATACTTAAACATATCTTGTGTTGTACTTATCACATCGGGTCATACTATACGGCTATTTAAAGACGACAATCTGTGCTACAAGTGTCGTTTTAACAGTGTTGTGATTGTCTTTTTCAGTCTCAAGTTATAGCGCGTCAAAGATGGAGTCCACCAAGCAAGAAATTCGCCATATTTTACGTTTCTACTACCTGCGAGGTAAAACTGCAACGAAGGCGGCCGAAAAAAATCGTGTAAAGCATAGTTCATCTCAAATCTTGACACACTGTATATTATACCACAGCGCTCCTAGTGGTCGGATCTAGAATTTTCTGACAGCACTTTGTTTTAGAATGTTTCCTCATTCAGTGCTGAAAATTTCATTACGATTCGTTTTGTTTCAAAAAAGTTACACGTGATGGAAGCCGCGAAACGAAAATTAATTTTGGACACCCACGTCAAAAACCCGACGTGGTCAGGTTCAAAAATCGCGAAATCGTTGAAAATGGCCAAATCGACCGTGTGCAGCGTTCTCAAACGTTTCCGTGAGATGCATACTATCGATCGGCAGGTTCATACCAAGCGTCATAGTGGAACTAAGGATCGGAAACTGCATTTGAAGGTGTTGAGAACGATCAAGGCAAACCCAGGGCAGTCGGACTATGACATCGCCAAGAAATTCAATGCCGACCGGTGCACCGTCAGAAGGATTCGTCTGCGCGAAGGAATACGATCTTATCGGGCCAGTAAGCAACCAAACTGGACATTGAAGCAGAATGTAGTAGTCAAAGGACGTGCCCGGATGTTATACAACAAGGTTCTAACGAAGTACGACGGATGCATCCTCATGGATGAGGAAACGTACAAAACGTACGTTTTGGGCAGCTCCCAGACCAAAATCTTTAAAAAGCCACTGGTCGGGATGATGTCCCCGACAAGTTCAAATTCGTTTTTGCCGATAAGTTTGCAAGAAAGTGTTTGATCTGGCAAGGTATTTGCAGCTGCGGACGAAAAACCCCGGTTTTTGTGACAAACAAGACCATGGACTCCAAAATGTACAAGGAGGAGTGCCTGAGAAAACGTATTCTTCCGTACATTAGATCTCACAAAGGACCAGTAAAGTTTTGGCCAGATTTGGCAAGCTGCCACTACAGCAAAGAGGTACTACAGTGGTATCGAGACAACGGGGTGGATTTGTCGAATAGAACAACAACCCACTCAACTTCCCTCAATTCCGCCCTATCGAAAAATATTGGTCAATTGTCAAGCAGAAGATGAAGAAGAATAGTAGGACGACTCGGGATGCAACAGAGATGAAGAGATGGTGGAACAAAATTGCCGCTGAGGTCAGCGAACAGGGTGTCCAAACTATGATGAGTGGTATTCGCCGAAAAGTTCGAGATTTCATCAAAACCACATCGGAATAATTTTTTTGTTATTTTTTCTTTCAAGTGCAATAAAAGACCTACATTTTGAGTACATAACATTTTTATTTCGTTCACATAGCTCCGAGATAGACCCGTTTTAATGTGTCCAAATTTAAGATGAATTATGCTTTAGTTTTTGGACCCGATACTGTAACGATTCGCACAGCACAGCGTTGGTTTGATCGATTTTGTTCTGGTGTAGTGGCTGTTGAAGATACACCCCGTACTGGTAGGCCAATCGTCGTGGAAACCGATAAAATCGTTGAATTTTCCAAGTAGACCGGCATGTGAGCAGTCGCTCGATTGACCAGGAACTGGGTATAGACCATAAAACCGTTTGGAACCATTTGCAGAAGATTGGATTCCAAAAAAAGCTGGATGTATGGGTGCCATACGAGTTGACGCAAAAAAATCTTTTAGACCGAATCAACGCCTGCGATGCACTGCTGAAACGGAATGAACTCGACCCATTTTGGAAGAAGATGGTGAATGGTGATGAAAAGTGGATCACGTACGACAACCTAAAGCGAAAAAAATCGTGGTCGAAGCGCGGTTAGCCGGCCCAAACCATCGCCAAGCCCGGATTGACGGCCAGGAAGGTTTTGCTGTGCGTTTGGTCAGATTGGAAGGGAATCATCCACTATGAGCTGCTCCACTATGGCCAGACCCTCAATTCGGTTCTCTACTGTAAGCAGCTTGACCGTTTGAAGCAGGTGATTGACTATAAGCGACCAGAAATGATCGATAGGAATGGTGTTGTTTTCCACCAGGACAACTCTCGGCCTCACACATCTTTGATGACCCTCCAGAAGCTACGGGAGCTCGGATGGGATGTCCTATTGCACCCACCGTATAGTCCGGACCTGGCTGATTATCATCTCTTTCGGTCCATGCAATACACTCTTGGTTATACTAAGTTGGCCTCAAAAGAGCGAAACTGGCTGTCTGAGTTTTTTGCAAACAAGGTGGAGGATAATGAAATTGCCTTTTAAATGGCAACAAGTTTGCGAACAAAACGGCGCATATTTGACTTAAATTGGATAATTTTGAGTATGTTAAATAAAGCTTCAAATTTCGATCAGAAATACGACATTTCTTTTTCCCCAACCCTATATTTATCTTTCTCAACATTGAAATTAGTTCAGCAAACATAAAAGACGAACTGATTTGATTTACAGATATGAGTTCAAAAAATTGCAATGTCAAAAGACAAGCCAATACTCAGCCATGTCCGCCACAGAGCCGATATGCTCCCGATGAGGCCCTTGCAGCCAAGTGGCCCACCAGAACACAACTCCAACCGCCAGCCTATTTTTTGATTGACTATGAATACCCTCATTCAGAAAAATCGAGAAAATTTCCTTTACGAAAAATTCCTAGACCGCTACTTAAAAAACTTTCAATTTAATATCCTTTTTATCTGTGGCACGCGCGCGACGCTCAAACATTTGTAGATTACTTTTTTTTTAACTAATACAACTACAAAAACGACAAAATAAAAATAGTCCATCATCACCAAAATCATATGTCTTGGCATCGAGTTGAACACAGTTATTCCTTTAAACTACAACGAATTTTGTGAAGCACATGTCAAGAAATTTGGTGTTCTCAATTCATTCGCGTTTCTTGTGTTATAACTGTGAAAGTCACTTCCTCTCTCCACTCGATCACACAAATATCGAGACAGCAAACCGTTAATTACTTTGTTTTGCAAGCGCTGTAATCTCGATATTTGTGTATTGCTCTATAGAGTATGAATAAACAAATGTAAACATTCCAATGTTTATATTCAAATGCATTTTCCGAATTAAGTCATGATTGGGCGAACCGCCCCACTGTGGAGATTGATTTAATTTAATTTAATTTTTTTAATTTCTTTATTTCGTCAAACTATAGTAGACAACAATTACATACATTACATTATAATTACAATATACTTAATGAATAATTTTCAGCTATACTTATGAAAATCATGAAAGAGGTATCATGTATTTTGTATTAATAATGAATTACGAAATGCAACGCAGCAAACATATATGACAAAACTGTAATTCACGAATGCAATGATCTTTCAGTCAATGACTTTTTCAATAATTTCTTCGTCATTGTCACATCAATTACATCACTGTACTTATTATACGTTCTCATCATTCTATTAAATGAACCATTCACAGCATATCAAGTTCGAAATGAAGTTGGTTTGAACAAACTCCGTTCTCGCAAGGCTCGTGTTGGTGCATAAAAATTTAGATTTCCAAGTAAGTTTTCAGAACTAATCCTGTGTGAAACTAAGTCAATTAATCATGAAATTGTGGCATCTTCTCTGCGTTTCTCAAGTGTTTCGATGTTTATTAACACACAACGAGCATCATATGGGGAGATGTTGTCCAGCCTAGCTTTCTCAGGGCAAATAATAAAAATTGTTTTTGTACTGATTCTATTCGATTGGAGTGCAGTTCTTGATAGAGTGCCCATACAACACTGCAATATTCTAAAATAGATCTTACAAAACTTATATACAATGTTTTTATTGTGTATGGATCACTGAAATTGTAACTAAATGTTTTTATGAAACCGTGAATACTATTTGCCTTATTAATCATTGTATTGTAATGTTCGCCAAAAGTGAGTTTCGAATCAAGAATTATACCTAAATCTCTAATTTTTACGCATCTCTCTACAGTTTCAAATCCTAGAGAACATATGAAGTCATAAGTTTCATGTTTTCGAGTATACGATATAATGTTACATTTTTTCACATTAATATTTAAAAGACTTTTCACGCACCATTCGAAGAAAACATCTACTTCTTGTTGGAAAATCACAAAGTCACTACATTTGATTACTTCCATGTACAATTTCATATCATCAGCATATATTAGAATGTTGAGGTTAGTTAGTACTAGTGACTCATCATTTACGAATAGGATGAAAAGTAAAGGGCTTAAGTGAGAACCTTGTGGAACTCCGGATGTGACATTCACTAGATTAGATATTTTTCCTCTAAAGCGAACAAACTGTGTTCTATTGGTGAGGTAAGATTCTACCCACTTCAATAGAGTTCCAGTTACTCCCATACGTTGGAGCATTAAAATAAGCAGTGGAATATCTACTCTATCGAAAGCCTTGCTGAAGTCTGTATAAAGAGTTTCGACAACGTTGCCTCTATCCATTACCGCAAGAGAATAGGATACAAATTCTAACAGATTTGTGGCAGTGGATCTACCTTTATGAAAACCATGTTGATTCGGTGAAATATAATGTTTTAACTGATTGAACATTTTAGTATTGACAATGGGTTCAAATAATTTGGGAAAACAAGATAATATGGCGATGCCACGATATTTTTTTTTAATCTGTGTTATAGTGACTTCCAACTCATTTGGCTGGTTCGTCACTTTTTACTTCCATTTTTTGGAAGAATGTAGGGAGTGAGAATTGAACTCGTGACCTTTAGCGTGAGCGGCATGGATGTTACCACCACGCCAGATCGCCTCCAATATGCCACGATAGTTATTTATGTCAGAACGGTTACCAGATTTGAATATGGGTAGTAGGAATGATTTTTTTCCAGACAGAAGGAAATATTGCGAATTTTAGTGATAAATTGAAAAGCAAGGACAAAGGATGAACGAAAGCCGATGCCAACTTTTTCAACAACATTGGAGGGATACCACTCGGCCCGGGACCTTTAGATGAATCTAGATCCTCCAACGCGATAAGAAGTTCGTTAGCGGTAATATTATTATCAATTGAGACCGAGTTTGCACATTCGGGTAAAACCGAAAAATATTCGTAATCTCGAACCACGTTATCTTGGAAAAAAATTACAAAAAAAAATATCACTATCATTTGATCCAACGTATTCTCCAAATTTCATACTTGATGGGAAATTATTAGATTTCATCTTATCGCTGGCAAAATTGAAAATTATTTTACTATCAGTGTTAACAAAACACTCGATTTTTTTTATATACATTCAGTAAATACCGGGAATTAGTGTTTCTTAAAGAAAATGCTTTATAAATCATCTAAATTTATATTATCGCCTTCAAAATAAGCCTCTTCTGAAGCAATACATCTTTTCCAATGAACCATCCTGTCATCGAAACACTATTTATATTGCGAATTCCTATTTATGTCTTCGATGATATCAAAACGGTTACCACGAAGTGGTAATTTGAGTTTCGGAAATAGAAAAAAGTCACTCCTTTGTCATGAAATATTTTAACGTTAATAACTATTTTTGCCACCAATGGATGTTGATGATTTGCTTACCAATTTAATTGGAAATTCTCTGAGCAGGGGGTGGTATGTTACACATTGCGATCCATAAATGGTTTAAATTAACAAAGATTGGAAGCACACCAATTTGTTCATACATTTGTTCTGCATTTCTGCTCTAGCCTATCTGTGCTTTATATACCGAGGAACAAGTGAAGTCTTGACTTGACTTGTTTTTGTTTTTAAGAGGCTTCAAACATTGCATTTCATTCGCCTCTAAAGTGAAGTCGCGAGGTACAATTTTTATATATCGCTGCGAATAAGACGTGCGTAAATCGCTCGTTCAAAATACAAATGCAGCGCTCGTTCGTATGGACACTGTGGAGAGAGGAGATGTTGCAAATTAATCCCGCCTGTTTATCACTTATTGGGTATAAATTTGCCATTCTAATACTCACGGAGGCGAATGAATTGAAAGTTTTTAAAAAAAAGTTTGAAGCCTCTATAATTCAACACGTTCGTTCGTTCGTTTTAATACTCAGTCGCGCTCCAACTAGCAAACAGTCAGTAGTTTCTGCTAATGCTGTTGTCATACACAACGGTTTTGCTCGATACAAAGTTGAAGAGCAAAATCGCAAAATTTTATTGTGACTTATATTCCATTATTTATGCGATGAAAAGGTTCGAGGAGTCGTAGTTTTAGAGCCCCTGCACACTACAGACTTTTTTTCAACCGACAGTTTGGTCGGATCGGCCTACTGGTGCAAAAACCGACCCAACTGAATCGGTCGACAAGTCAGTCTGCAGTCTGCGGGGGCTCTAAGTCTTCGAAAGCAGTAAGATTTTTGGTGAAATGAGAGCCATAGTAATATCAATATGGAATCGCAAAAGTAATGAAAGTTTGTTTGTTTCTATGGTCGTGGAAGAGTGAAAATGTCCTATTAAAATATCACTTCTATTCGTCTTTTTCGACGTGATTTCACAAACATCCACTGCACGGTGTCAAATCATACTCATAATTCACGGGAACTTCTATAAAATGTATGTATCGTGGTCTCTAGTTGATTGAAAAGTGGGTATTATTTGTGCTGAGTAAATCCGAGGAGGAATCAATTCCTTTTTCAATCCTTAGTAATTCTACTCCTGATCAACGATTGGTATGGTAATCATTTTATATAAAGGATAAAATGTCAAAAAGTTATATGCTTACTACTTATTGACTCGAAACATTGTTGATGCTATTGAAATGCTATTAAAATCACACCAATCTGTATAACGGTGGCTTAGAAGAAAAACGAAGTTTCGATGATAATTCGATACAGATTTAACCATTGGCTATAGATTCGATAGCGGAGAATACGAAATGTATCATATCATATGGATTTCACCATATCAAGCTGTTACAATACAGACATTCAATGCCAAATCGATATAGTAGTTCTCAGATTTTCGTGAAAAGTGGTAGTTTTGTTCCTTTTCGCAAAATATTATTCCCGTATTTTTTTTTTTTTTTTTTTTAGTAGGGCATTTTCATTTTAGGGTGGTTCGAATTATCGGCTTTTTTCTCCTTTTTTCCGAAATTGACATTTTCTTTTTTAAATCCCTAACTTGTGAACTACTGAACCGATTCTTGGAAAAACTTGGAAAAACACATTGGTATTTGCGCTTGGTATTTCCGAGACGGAATCGATTCCTCTTTTGAGCGTTTATAATTTTTTTCCGGCTCACTGTATGATTTAGAAACGCTTCCTAAAGGTCCGACTACAGGTGCACTGTAGCATATCCAATGTAGTACAATAATTGGGATTGTCCAGGTTAATTTCAGTGGCCTGCATAATGTCCACGGAATCTTGGTATCTCTAGCGGAAGTTCTCTTTCCAAAACTTTGTTGAAATTTATGAGTTAAAGAATCGACTTTTCAGTTCAGATGCTAACATGTGTCGAGCTTGAATTGCTCCAAAAATTTCGGTTACTTCCTTAGAAGATTTTGACCGCCTTTGTAATTATCGATGGAAACGATCAATCAACTCCAACACTTCAATCCTGTTTTTCTCCTCCATTGTTATACTAGCCTTATCCTGTTATCGAAAGGTGTTTAATAAAGCCTTCTAATGGTTTTCGTCTAGAATGATCCTTTCAACAACAAGAAACATTACCAGTGTACACAGTCTGGTAACAACATTACCCAGAATAATTCTATAGTTAGCAAATATCTCTGCGCTAGATCTGTTTCACGTAGTACATCATACCAGGAGTACAGATGACACAGCGACAATGACAATTGAAACAGCGAAAAATGATATTCATCAGCTCTAAAAAAATGTCCCAATTTTTTAAGCATCATGCTGCCCCCATAAATTCAAATGGTGGTCTACAAACCCTATACAGCTTTTTTGTTCGGCTTTCTCTATAAAGTTTGAACTCTTCCGTTTGTTCCTGACATGGTTGGAGCGTTGTTGAAAGATCGTGAACGGCACATGAAAATTTCCATAGTGAAGTTTGTCACTACACAGTACAACCTATCGCTGACGAGCGACGTTCATTAAAAATCTTGAAGATTTTATTCTTTTCTCTATTTCCGCGATTCCTCAATATTCTCGATCTACACATGAATTTTAATACGTTGAACGAACTTTTGGTCGTGGATGGACTTTATGTCTAGAATGTTTTAGAGTTATTTGAATAAAATATCCTCTAATTATATTTACAATTACAATTATTCTGATTAGTTTTTGTTTTTATTCGCGCTCATTGCGCTGACATGGGGCAAGGATGCAATTACAAAAATGTCGTTGTATTGAATTTGCTGCCCAGCGGTGTTAACGGGGGGGGGTGTTATTGTCCCAGATTTGTTGCCTACCAGAATAGGAATTCGCTGTAACATTGCCTTGCCTCTAATGACTCAATGTACTTCTCAAACCCGAATCAATATTGAGTTACTTCAGCAAACTGAAGAACTTTCAAACTCAAACTCATTGCGAAACTCTGCATGCTCCTAGATAATCATTATGCAGCTCAAATCAAAATGGCAGATTGTAATGTACCAACCATTACAAACAAACCAGCGTTTTTTTCTTCTACAAACTTGTACACTGATTGTGGATGTTCAGCCCGAGAACGATGTTTGATGCTAGCGAAAGTATGCTCCCACAGATTTGGACCGTCTGATATCGTCTGATATCATTCCAACAATGTGGTCAGTGCTCGGTGCCCCCTCCCTCCCCATTTCAACTTCCACACACCCACAGAGTATGTAAACGAGCTCGTGAAGAAACACATACGTTACTTTCACTAGTGACATCCTCTCGAAGAGACCCGGACCCGGACGCTCCGGAATGGAGAAACTGGCTTCTTTATCATTCATGACAGCAATCTCTCGCTACATCATCGGCAAAGCTGCCCTAATCTGTAGCAGACGTTGTTGATATCTACTTGGTCGTCTGATGTCCACTCCATCTCTGTCTCGACCATTGCGGTGCGGTATCCCAGATCAGGGATTTAGAGAAAAGCTTAATTCAATCTGCATATAACACTCTCTCTGTGTGTATGGTCCTCGGCTTCGTGTGGGGAGTCAGGGTCGAATAAAACTGTAAACCAGATGGAGAAACTTCCAGCTGAAAATTCCATATGCAGCAGATGCTGTGAATAACGGTCTTCGGCAGTATCCCAGATGCAAGGTGAACCGCAAGCTCGTTCAGGTCGGACGCAAGACCTTTGTGACAATAATTTTCGATTAAAGGAATTCAAAATAACCAAGGCGATCTGCAATTCAAAACCACATTTTTCCATTTTCCGACCATAGTGCTGCTAGTCAAAATTGTCCCTCCTTTCTCCACCCGGACAGGTGTGTGTCACATTGTGATGCTTGCGAAAGAGGAAAATGTGGTTAGCTTGAATTTTTATCGTCTTGTTGTGCATTTCCAAACAGGATTCGAGAGTACTGCTGTTGGACAATTCTTGTGGGTGGCAGTCGTCATCAACATCATCATCTGTCGACGTTAAATCTCGGATCAACGGACATTCCACATTCTTCCCACTGTTCCTACTATTTCTCTTTCTCGCTAGCTCACTCCGGACCCGGACAGATTCGTTTGTTGGTCAGTGTTGTGCAAAAGGATATGGAAACTGATTGAAACCGCAACCCACTGACGATGTGGATGCTACCACCAATGTAAAGACTGACTCTTGGCTTTTCCTGTTACTCCCGAACCCGTTTACACCCCCACCCCCCTCCTCACCCGGTTGGCTGCCTATATTCGTCCTTTGGTCTGTCACGGCTTCATATCCGACCACGTCTTTAGAGTTTGAGCTTCAAGAAAATTGCAAACGGAAGACATCGGGAATTTTATCCCGATGCAAATTGCGAACTTGTTTATTGCAAAAGTAAATCTCTTTCCGAAATCGAACAGCCGGATTTGAAAGTACTGCTAGTCTCCAGAAAGTTCTCCTCTGCCACTAAGTTTCACAGTTCCGACCGTGATTCTCCGAATCGTCCCCAAACACGCTATCTCCATTGCCGGTTGATTTGCAAATTTGCAAAACAAATTGGGGAACCGTTTGCTGCTAATGTTCCCCACCGAACAGCGAACCGACCTCGAGAGTCGGTATCGAAATCAAAGACGCTCATCGCCACATTAAAACGACCGGGGTTTGCTAATATTATGTTGGCAAGCAATCATGTCGAGGAGACCTTTTTTATTTCCGCTCGCTTTTCGTCATTTTGCCATGGTGAGTACATTCGTTCGTTCTCCCCATTTTGTGTTTTTCTTGCCTAACAAAGAAGCGCTCCGAACTCCGAACGGTTGCCGATTCCGAAAGGCTCATTTGAATTACGCCTTTTTGGGGGGCAACGAAACGATTGGAATATTCATTTCAGCCGTCGCCCAACACACAATAAAACATTTCCGCATCGATTGTGCAACCGGAGAGAGACGGAGTGAGAATGGGGAAAAAGAGTGTCTCCTTAATAGAGGAAAACGATTTTTCCTTTTATGTGTAGCCTTTAATGGACTCGTTAGATCGGAGGGAGACCGGAAAGAAAGAATCCTTCTCGAGACGGCTTAAATACGCAGAGGGCAATTAAGTCGTATGACACATGGCTTCAGATAGCACCGTCGGATTTTCTCCTCCGTACCAGTGAGGCATGGCAAGCGTTTTGTGGACTCGTGTTCCCAGGGTCGACTGTTGTGTCGAATAATGGGGGCAGAGATACCGTCTGCTGGTTAAGTAACAAGCCTGGCAATGCAATGAACAACACGTTCGCTGAGAGAAGCAATACGGCCGATATCATATTATCACGGAGGAGAACCCCTCTCGATTTCAAGGTACGACTACCGGATATTACAGTCTGGGGCTGTGCCTTTGTTCTTTGCCAAGGATTGCACTCGCTGCTCGCTGCTAAAGAGGTGCAATCGATAAAGCTGGGGTAGGATTCTGAAGGTTCACTTGATACATCGATTGCGGATTGTAGATTGCAATGCTCAGCTAGATCGACGTTCTAGTTAGTCTAGAATTTATTCAGTCTCAACTTATAGAATCTGACTAAATTTATACTCCTTTTCCTAATTATTTAGGAAAGTTACATTCTCCATTACATGGGTGCTTGTAAATCCATTCCTCTTTTAGTTTTTTTTGAGATAAAGTCAAAGATACGAAGTGAAAGTCGAAAGACTTTTTGGTGATCAATTCCATTCCGCTAAAGGGGAACATTATGATTGCATTACTACCCATTATCTTCGCCAACTGCTATCAAATCGAAAGTTGCCTTCGAGACATTCACACAATAAATAATCGAATTGTGTAACAATAATGGAAATTATACATTATACTTAGTATTCATCGTCAATGCTATCGAGGCAGTTGTCACACACACGGTCACAGGCCACATTTCCTAACCATCGAAAATGCACAAAACCAGTAATAATGTGTGTGCTGCAAAAACACAAAAGAACTCTTCACCAGACGGCATGAAAATCGGCGCGGTGCTCAAAATTGTATCGCTGTTTTGCGATATTTTCCCGTTTTACAATAATAGTTTCAAGCAAAACCTCTGTGCATTAGGAAAAAATGTCGTCTGCTCTGGATTGCTACTGTGACTGTCTCAATCTCTCTAAGCAGGATTAAGACTGTTTTTTTTTTTTTTTTTTTTTTTTTTAAGAGGTGAGGAACGCTCTACCAGCCTTACCTGGGAAGGGTTAACCCAGACGTCGAGTGGGGATCGCACCCACAAAAACCAAGCCCTCTACTCGTTGCCTTATTCCCCCTGGGACCACATCTAGGCGACTACTTCAGGGGGCGGCTGTGCTCATGCACTTCTCGAGTTTTCAACGCTAACTAGCGTTGTCCTTCCCTTTTTCTCAATATTTTTTTCTTTCCATTCGTTATTAATTCCACTGCGCTGATGTCCTCTTCGCAGGCATTTTGAATTTACCCGTCGAGACGTGAACCGATTAGGAATTGCCCTCCTACTTGACGCGCAACCCGTCACAGCCACCCTCGCGGGGTTTCTCACCTGTCGAGACGTGAACCGATTAGGAAGCGCCCTCCAACTTGACGCGCGCCCCGTCACAGTCACCCTCGCAGGATTTCTCTTCCCAGCGGAGAGCCGATTAGGTGGTGCCCTCCAACACAACGCGCACCCCGTCACAGCTACTCTCGTGAGGTACCATCTCTTGCAACAGCCGTCGCCGTTGTTCACCTTTCACCGTCGGACGTTGTCAGCACTTTGGTCAGCCCTCCACCTTCGCTGCAGCTCCGACATGATTTGTGTGATTGCACTGCTCACGGCATTCCAGATCATCTCGTCGCGACACATCTCCTCCACAATATTCTCGACATGAAGTGCAGGCAGCCCCTCGCGCCTTTCGGTGAACCTGGGACAGACAAAAACGACGTGCTCCGGTGTTTCCTCCATATCTCCACACTCCGGACAGAGGGGTGAAACTGCGTGCCCGAACCGGTGTAGATATTGCCTGAAACAGCCATGCCCAGACAGAAACTGCGTCAAGTAAAAGTTAACTTCACCGTGTTTCCTGTTCAACCAACTCGAAAGTACCGGTATCAGCCTGTACGTCCATCTACCATTTTCTGCCGTATCCCATTCATACTGCCATTTGTCCAACGACTCCGCTCTCATCAATTTCCGGATACCTCTGCTTTCCCGTCGCTTGTAGCACTCGCTATCTTCCGCCAGAGTGATGCAGATGGGAATCATTCCGGCGATTACACACACAGCTTCTGTCGAAATGGTCCTATAAGCACTTACGACTCGCATGGCCATGAGTCGGAATGTGCTGTTCAGCTTCCTCCGATTTCGGTGGGTTTCCAGAGCCGCCAACCAGGCAGGGCCACCATACCTCAGTATCGACGAAGATACACTTGCCAAGAGACGCCTCTTGCTGCTGCTTGGGCCAAAGCTATTTGGCATGATCCTCGCCACCACGTTGATGGCCTTTGACGCCTTCCCACATGCATAGTCGACGTGCTGGTTGAAGTTCAGCCGGTCGTCGATCATGACTCCGAGGTACTTCACCGCCCGCTTCGAAACGATGGTATGTCCTCCGACCGATACCTCTGCCCGCAGCACTGCCTTACAATTGCTCACTAACAGCACCTCGGTTTTGTGATGTGCCATCTGGAGCTTTACGCTGTCCATCCAACTACCGATCATGTCTACAGCCTCAGTCGCCAACATTTCCACCTCCTGAAGCGTCTCGCCGATTACCGTTGTTACGATGTCGTCCGCGAAGCCCACGATCTCCACACCTCTGGGTAGCTTCAGCCTTAGAACACCGTCGTACATCGTGTTCCAAAGCGTAGGACCTAGGATGGAGCCTTGTGGAACTCCCGCCGAGATATTCTTCACTATCTGTCCCCTGTCTGTGTTGTATACCAGGATCCGATTCTGGAAATAACTCCTCAGTATCCTGTACAGGTAGCTAGGGACCTTCAATCTGTGTAGCGCCTCGGCGATGGCCTCCCAGCTGGCACTATTGAAGGCGTTCTTCACGTCAATCAAAATCACCGCGCAGTAACGGTCGCCTCTTCGTTTTTGTTTAAGCGAGACCTGAGCTTTCTCGATAACTGTCCGAATAGCGTCCACTGTCGACTTTCCTTTCCGGAACCCGAACTGCATTTTCGACAATCCGTGGTCATCCTCCGTGCATTTCACCAGTCTGTTGAGAATAACCCTTTCCAAGAGCTTTCCCAAAGTATCCAACAAACAAATAGGCCTATACGACGCTGGATCTCCAGGTGGCTTTCCTGGTTTCGGGAGCAGCACCAACTTTTGTATCTTCCATTCCGCAGGGAAGAGACCGTCATCCAGGCATTTCTGCAGCACCACCCTGAACATGTCGGGGAAAGCAAGGATCGCCGATTTCAGGGCCACATTGGGGATTCCGTCGGGGCCGGGTGCTTTTTTCAACTTTAGACCTTTTGCCACCGCGATGAGTTCTTCGTTGGTGACTTGTGCGTTCTCTGCTTCGTCCTCACCGTACAGTGTGGGTGGCCACGTCGGTGGGTCGTGCTGCGGAAAGAGTCCATTCACAATGACCTCGAGTTTTTCCGGACATAATTCCATGGGAGTCGTTGAACTACGGAATTTCGCCATCACGATTCGATATGCTTCACCCCAAGGATTTGCGTCGACGTCTCGACACAGCTCCCTATAGCAGTTCGATTTGCTCCTACGTATCTCTCGTTTCAAGGCGGCTCTGGTCGCTCGGAAAGACGCGCGGTGCTCCTCTCTCTCTACATCGGTTCGTGCCCTCTGGACTCTTCTTCTGGCTCGTAGACAGTTAGCGCGGAGGATGCTGAGTGTCTCGTTCCACCAGTAGGCTGGACGTCGTTCATTCGTCGGGTTCAGTCTTCTCGGCATCGCTGTATCGCATGCCCTCACCAATGTTCCTGTCAGCCCGTCGGCGCTCAGATTAAGAGTTCTGCTGTCTATGCGTAGTGCTTCGACGAAAAGCTCCTTGTCAAAAACCTTTGTCCTCCACTTCCGCTCAAAGGTTTTTGTATTCCGTACCGCTGCGGGATTCCGTTGGCCGACACTATACAGGATTGCCTGGTGGTCGCTGTGTGTGTATCCCTCCGACACTCTCCACTTCGTATTAGCCGCCAGTGATGGACTGCAGAAAGTTACATCGATGATGGATTCGCGGCCGTCCCTTCGAAAGGTGCTGCTAGTGCCTTCGTTCAGAAGTGTGACGTCTAGTTTTGCGAAGGCTTCTAGTAGGCTGTACCCCCTGGCGTTGGTGCATCTGCTTCCCCACTCCTCAGCCCAGGCGTTGAAGTCTCCTCCGATGATGACTGGTTTGCGGCCGCTGACCTTATCCGTGAGTACGTCCAACATCTCGTGAAACTGCTCCGCTGACCATCTTGGGGGTGCATAGCAACTACACATGAAGATTCCGTTGATTTTGACGATCACGAAACCTTCCTGTGAGCTTTCCACCACTTCTTGGATGGGGTACCTTCCCATCACTAGTATTGCAGCCATCCCTGCTTTATCCACCACCCATTTTCCGTTATCGCGAGGAACTCGGTACGGTTCTGCGATCATTGCAACGTCGCATTTAGTTTCAGTTGTTGACTGCCACAACAATTGCTGTGCTATGTCGCAATGATTGAGGTTGAGCTGGGTAACCTCCATTACTGCGAACCCGCAATCGCCTTTTTGTACGCCGGAGGATTGAGACTGTGAATGATGATGTGTTCATTCATCTCTATGTGATTTGAGATCGCGAATGGCTCATTTATACCAAAAAGTTTAAAAAGGACAGAGCTAAAATCGCAATACTTCTGCTCTCCACATTGTCCTGTCAGGTAAGACATCAGCCACTTCGCAATCCATGTCGGGAGACCAATGTGTAATTTCTGCACTGCGTGCGGTTCCGTGTCGAAGGCTTTCGAAAAGTCGATATAGATGGAGTCCACTTGATTGCGCCATTCGATCTCACGGAACAGTACGTTGGAGTAGCACATTAGGTTTGTCACGGTAGAGCGATGTGGTATGAATCCGTGTTGATAATCCGAGACAATCGGCCGAGTTGCATTTAACATGACGTTATGCGTTAGAGACTCGAAAATCTTCCCGAAACTGCAGAGAATCGAAATCCCTCGATAGTTTACGACATTGTACAAACTGCCGGATTTGTGGAATGGAATCATAGCAGCGGTTTTCCAGAAACCTGGAAATGACCTATGTTCTATTGGACTGTTGAACAGCATCGTTAAAGGAACCACCAAAGATGCAGCGCTTGTTTTAAGTTAGATTCCAGTCTACATATGTATTGTTGATAGGCTGAGGTGTGTATTTCGTTGTACGATGATTCGATTTCACGCAACCCCTCTCTATTTGTTTCTGATCTGATCGCAAAAAATCGTTTACGTGCTTTCCTCAGTTGGTTACGCAAGTTGTGCAGCTCAGCTGTCCACCAGGGTATTTTGCTAACGCTGGTTAAGTTTCGATGATGACGACGCGGAACATTTGAGTGAATAATGTCGTTCAGTTTGTCGTAGAAAATGCGAATATTTGCGTCAACAGACTGCCTGTTAAGTAACTGGTGTCAGTTGATAGACGAAAACGTGGCATTCAGAGGATCAAAATTACATCGCCTGAAGTCCACGTTGATTTCATCCGATGGAGAGTACATTTGTTGGTATGTGACTGAACTCTGTATGTCTACAAGCAGGACGAACGGGGGGTGATGCGTGTCAATGGGCAACAGTGGAAGAGGCGGCTGAAGTACCTCGATGATATCCGGAGAACTTGTGAAAACTAAATCCAGAAGCCTGTTTTTCGAATTGACATATGAGTTAACCTGGACCAAGCCGCACGACGAGATGGACTCAACTAGACTTGTCTCTTGGTCACTGGAAGCATTTGAAGGCAAATATCTGTTGATGTCCTCTTCTAAACACCAATGCAGATGAGGAAGAATATAATCCCCAATTAGCAAAATAACGTCGTTGAGTGATGAACGATCCGATATTTGTTGAGCAACCGTGAGTCGAATATAGCCCAACGTCTGAACCCGGAGGAAGGTGAATAGCAGAGATGAACATCATCGAACGGTTAGGAAGTATGATTTTTACAGCAGCCTGTTCCAGCTGACTGCAATCCTCTAGGGAAACCGCCGTGCAATGTAGTTTCGGTTTCGCAGCAACAAGGACGCCACCACCTCTTGAATGGTTACTAGTAGCCTCGTTGCGATCACACCGGAATAGGGTGTAGTCCGATGTAAGCTCTGTATTGCAGATATCGAATCTGAACCACGTTTCGGTGAAGACGATTATATCGTAGTCACAGCACGATAATTTCAGCTTCAGCAGTGTTGTTTTTGTGCGAAGATCTCTGACGTTCTGGTAGTATATGGATAAAGTTCTGTTGTCAGGTAGAGCTACTCCGTTGTTGATGATAATTGTTGGACAGGGACAGGGTGCGAACCCGCTTGCGTAGTAGTTGGTTGTAGCGCTAGAACCGGGAGGTGGATCAGAAACTGAACTTCTAAATACATGATCGTACTTGCCGGGAATAACTGGGTGGAAGACCCCTTCTTCGATCCCACACACAGGGCCAGGACGACTGCTGGACGACGACTGGGAGAGCTCGACTGTGGTGGGGAGATTAGGGGTTTCCATGTGATCAGATTCGTTGCGTCCCGGTGTTGAAATGAGTTTCGTAGATAATCTCGTGGGTTGACGATTGAACGGGATTGTACTGAAACCAATCAGGGAATCAGGGATTGAACTGGTCGGAAAAGAGTCGTACATGCCTGACGTAAAAGGTTGGACAGCCCTATCTCCTTTTTCGAACACAGGGCCGGGACAACTGCGGCAGGAACCGTTGGAATATGGCTCGACTGTGCTGAGAGGACAAGGGCTGTCCATAGAGCCTGTTTGTGTGCGTCCCGGGTTGACCTCGATGAAAGATGTTGATGATGATATATCGCTTTTTGTCAGTTCTCAGACGAACGTTCTCAGCTCTCTAGTTGTATGACTAGAAACAACGTGCATTTCAACAGAGCCTTGACGCGATATTGCAGTTGTTGGTGTTAATATGCTGGAAGCGATTAGTATTATCGGAGGTGAGTATCGGAGAACGAATATGCACTTGCCTGTTGAAGCAGTGTGGAAGACCATGTTTCCACGTCTATGAACAGGACCGAGACGATTGAAGTACGCTGGCCGGAGGAGCGCGACTGTACAGGGGGGATTAGGGGCTTCCAAAATGCTTGAAATATTGCGTTTCGGGTGACGAAGAATTAATTCCGATCCGTGGTGGGGGTAGCTTGAGACGACATTTTCTGCGCGACTGATGGTATAGCTGTTCTTTTGGTTATCGGAGGATGGTGAAATTTTTGCGACCCAAGATCTTCGAACTCTCGAAATAACAGTCCCTCTAGCCAAGTTGCAGGGTCGAGTGACTTGCTTTTAAGCGAAAAGTCGAGCCCTATTTTAAATGACACGAACGACAACATGCTGGTGTCTTTGCCTTTTGGTACTAGCTTCAGTACTGGCGGGTCATTGTCGATTCGTAAGCTGACTTTCGTCATTACACGTACTGCTTCCACCGTCACGTCGGGGCTGGTTTACTTCCTAGTTGACAGTTTCTCGGGCGCGCGATTGGCTCCACTTCACGTGGACGTTTAGCACTCCTTTGTTGATCGATAGTGGGCCAGAGAGAGTTTGTAGCTGGTGAAAAATGTGGAGTTGACTTCGAGTGTAATTCCTTTATCTCGGTCCGTAAATCGGAAATAGCTGCCGAAAGCAAATTCAATGGTGAATAAGGTCCAGCATGGTTCGAGATGTTTCGATAATGGGAGTTCCGGAACAAATTGGCGCAATCATCACACATCCAAAACAGATTGTTCGCGTTGGCCGATTAATATGACAGTAATGCACAAAACACTCGTGAGACATAAATTATACACAACACGGCGCGGGAAACAACAGTTCAAGCACTTCGAACGATTAACGAAAAATAGGTTCAAAATGAGAAGTCGGAATGAGGATTTACGAGATTGAAAAACACGAAAAATATTTTGAAAAACAACGACCAAGAATTTTTACTTCCACACACAAAGAGCAGTGTTGCAAGTTTGGATGTAATATAATTAAAATTGTACCCCGCTGGTTGTACCACTAGTTGTTTGGTACTGACAACACGGTTAGGTAAGAACAAAAAAAAGAACAAATGTATGGGAAAATGGGAGTGCTTCTAATTTTCGGTAATTGGAACCGTTTACGGATTAGTGACATAATTTCCAATTCGATAATATGCAAATCGTGAATATTCGTTCGTAGCGAAAATAGTTACTAACGTTAATATTATTTCATAAAACGTGACCTGTTTTCTGATTTGGCAACTTTCCAGCTTTCCAGCGTATTCCAGCGTCTTACCCAAAAAAAAAAAAAAGAAAAAAAATGCAGCATGTCGATGTGCCGTCAAGTGAGACGACACTCATTAAGGTTTGCCAATCAGAAGATGCAACAGTGTAGAGTTATTTTGAAATCGGAACCTAGCCAACACAGGAATAACCGGCCATCGCAATATCTACTCGAGAAAGAGGCGCGCAATATATGATTAACGTACAATAAGGCCAAGTACGATTAATTGTATGATCATTAGTAGAGATGGGATCAGGAATGCGATATGAGGCCGAAGTAAAACAACGGTGTTAATTTCGGCAAGCAAATTCCCTAGTTAAACATAGTTTCGACCGACAGCGCAAAGTTGAGCGAATATTCCATTAAGTAGTTCCCTTCCAAATTTCTCTACCCTTACTTCCATTCAAGCTACTCTCTTCCTTCCGAAAAACATTATATTGTGTCCGCTACAACTACACACAGCGTCATGGCACGATTCACAGCATAAAGGATGACACATACAAACGAAAATGTAAGAGTACATCAATGGATCCCTACCAACACCATACTGCGGTGGTTATTCCGTATCCGATCGCCATAAGTGAAGCACAATCCATTTGTGTTAAAAAGTATTCCAAGTGTTTTTTTTTTGTATCCAAACGGTCTTTTTCAAGACTAGAAAAAGCGTCCGTCTATGAAAAGATCTTCAATTCGGTTTGTCGTTCGTTGGCCGTTTGATGTCCATGTGGTCTTGAGGATATTGTTCGCGTTGTGGAATCCTATCAACATTGTGGAATCCTTTAACCGAAGGATTCGTCGTTCCTGTCAATAGTTAGAGCAACCAACTCTGATTTAATTGCTCCCGGAAAAGTAGTTTTGTTCGGTTAAAATTTCTTAGGTTGTTGTGAGGATGGTAAGGCTTTATATGGTTCAGGTTCTACTTAAAATCAAAGTTGAGGTCAGCGATGAAGTGTAGCGAAGTTGCATCCGGTCGAAAAATTCGTGAGTCAACACAGCAAATTTACAAGATGTCACGAATGACCGAAACGGAACAATTGTGCTCGGAGTGTAGATACCACTATCTAGGTCGCTCGATAAACATACAGGAATCCGTAAGCAAACAGATTCGTGGGCAGTAGCAGTAGAAGGTCTTCATCTCTTCGGATGAAAGCTGGAAATGAAGCTCAGTAGATTCCGCCCAGTGGGTATCGGCACAGTCACTTGTGATTTCTCCCAGCGGAAGCAGACTCAATTAAAGCGGATTAGTCAGTTAGGAACTGAACTCTTACTGTGGAGGCGATCTGGCGTAGTGGTAACATCCATGCCTCTCACGCTAAAGGTCACGAGTTCAATTCTCACTCCCGACATTCTTCCAAAAATGGAAGTAAAAAGTGACGAACCAGCCAAATGAGTTGAAAATCACTATGATACAGATAAAAAAAACTGAACTCTTTTTTTTTATCCCATTTATTTGTTTAAGGCTCATTAGCATTTTAGCTGTAACAGAGCCGAATTTTAATCGTGTACATGTCACATGGTTATCATATCTATAATTAGCACATTACACAGTTGCCATTCGCCAGTATTCCTTCTATACCATTACATATGGTACATTCACACAGTAGCCATTTAGGCGTAAGAGTTATTCTTTCTGTTCTTCCATTATCCAGTTGGACCACCGGACAGCGGAGACAGTTGATTGATCATTGTTGAGTTATTTATAGAACAGTAGCCCGATGTGTCTGGCAGAGCAGAGCAGTTGTATGGATGAATCGATCTTATTTCGACCGTGGATCGATCTCCATCGCTGATGATTGTTGCTTGGACGTAGCTATTCTGTAACAACACAAAGATGGTCAATGAGGGCCCTGAGTTATGAACTCACGATCGATCGCTTACTAAGCGCACGCGCAACCAATGTGGCTACGGAGACCCCCAAAACTGAACTCTTGCTGCGCTTGGAATGTTATTTCAATATTTTGCTTCTCCAAAGACTTCTAAAGGTATTTGGGAATATTTAATTCTTTTGGGGCTGCTGGAAATGCACGGTATTAATTTTGGAGTCATTTTTATGTAGAAAATCCGGGATTTTAGAGTGCTGGCAGAAAATTCTGTTTAAATTTATTGAAAATGCAATAAGTTGATAAGTTTTTCACTGGAAACATTCTATTTAGGATCTACTGTGTAAGGTTTTTTTTTTTCAAAACAACCGCATTAACATGCATATGTTTATTTAGGGGCCCACGCGGGACGCGTAGTAGAGAATAAAAACAGAAAAATATAGATGGGATTTCTTTGCTGCCAATTAGCAAATAGTTAGGTCTTAAAGTCTTTCCTTAGTGAGAGCGAAAGATGAAACAGACATGTACCCACACAAACAAGCGGGTAGAATTTTATGAACCAAATAAGCAGACAGATAACCGATGCGATTTCGACTATCTAGTAAGAAAGGGAGATCTTCTCTCTCCCTTATAGATTTAGGCATGGATAAGAATTTCTTGTATATATAGTCAGGATTTTTGCCTAGCAAGTTAGTTTAATTTACGAGGGTCGTTCAAAACATAAGTTTCAGTGTCTCAGAAATCGTGGAAAAATAAAGTTAGGACAAAAAAACAAGGTGATTCTCGTAATCCACGTTTTATTTTCTATTTTTCTACATAATCGCCGTAACGTTCGAGGCATTTTTCATAGCGTGGCCCGAGTTTTTCTATTCCGAGCGCGAAGTGCGTAGCGTTCAACTTTTTGAAGTACGATGTAACTGCGTCACGAATTTCTTCAGTGTTTTCGAATCATCGATCGCCGAACGCCTGTTTCATCACCGTACTATTGTGAAGTTTTGGACCGATTAAGAACAAAAGGTCAGGTTTATTGACGGAGTTATCTCAAGGAACTATGCAAAGAAATTTAGGTTCAAATCGAAATCGAAATTTCTACAACTCTTCAAATAAAGACCAAAACAAAGAGCGAACTGGTCGTTGAAGACAACATGAGATTGGTCTTAATCTTAATTGGAGTTAATCGATCAAATATTACACAAAAATTGTTTTCGAATGTTTTACTAAAATAAAAACAGACCGACAAGTTCATTGTTTTGGTGCAGGTGAAACGGACATGTGGTGGAAGAAAGCCGAACAAGTGACTCGCGAGAGGATTCGATTCATTAGCTCCCTTTCTATCACTAACTTTTCAATGTCTTACCCCTAAGTTCAAATTCTCCAACCCAAAAACGAATGGTTTCATACACCCAAACTAGCTTTGACAGAAAATATATATCGTCGTCTTTGGTAGAAAAAGAAAAGCTTTTTGTTGTGTTAAAGGGTCAAATGCACAAATAAAAGCACCCTTTTTGAGAGTGTTAAAAAGTTTGTATGTATGGAGCAGACCTCTCAGACTGAATTTCACCAGTACCAGTATGGGTACATAATACATTTTTGCTACTTTTAAGCTCATTTTATGTAATGAATGAGAATGTCAAAAAAAAGCGCTAAATATTTATTTTGGGTGTTGATCCATATCTCTTTTTATATCAGTTGCTGATAAGCCTTTAGCATGCATGCAGATAATGAATTGCATTATAAATTAGGAAATAATACGTTTTCAGTATGTTCTACAGGAAACTCGAATAAAACTTTCCTCAGAGACAACATGATAATTCACGCCTTCTATCAGTTAAGAAACAATAAACAAGTCTCAATACGTGAAACAGAAGAACGCTACCCTCGCTGTAACAAACACTTGTTCTTCACGATTTCTGAGAATTTAAGGCTCTGATAAGTTTAATAGACTCTTAAAATTTTCATTAAGATTCATTCATTCACCGATTCTTGAGCTGATTAGTCAAGAACAGTGGGTCTAGACCAGGGATTCTCAAACTATTTTGTCCAGAGACCCCTTTTACAGGTTGAAGTGATACCATCGACCCCTATAGCCACTCGACGTAATCTTCTCATCAAGAAATAGACGTAAAATTCAGTAAATATCGGGTGTAATTAATAATTATTAAAACAAATTACAAAAACAATACTCTCTACTATTATATTAGTCATTGTTATAGCAAGTTGGTTCACGTAACACAACTTATGCAGTATCTTGAATGTTTCAAATATGAACTTGTGTTAATTAATAGGGATCGATCTATAGATCTCATCGACCCCTGGGAAACCGATATTGACCCCAAGGGGTCGATATCGACCACTTTGAGAACCCCTGGTCTAGACTAATCAAATAAAGGTTCTGCGACTCCCCTGGATATCTTGGGTAAATTACGTTGGGATGAGTGAAAACCGTCATTTGTAAATACAGGTCGGACTCGATTATCCGGAGTATTGATTTTGTTTTTTCACTCCGGATAATCGAGTCAAAACAATTTTTTTCTTTATTTGTTTTTTGCATGTATTTTTCGTTTTTTGGAAATGAAAGAGGAATTTCATTTTTCATTCATCCCCTTAAAGTCAGAAAACACCTTTCTCACATCAAAAAAAAATAATTTATCCAGATTCTCTCAGGAGGTGATAGATGCTCATATTTGATGAAAAAATCCACCTACGCATATTTTGGAATTTCAACAATAACAGAGTTACAGAACTTTTTTTTTTGTTTCTGACTCTGTTGCTTCAAACTGGCTCTACAATAAAAAGTACGCTACGGAAGACGATTCTGATGCTTTCATTTGAAAGATGAGAAAATTTAGTACAGGATATAGTAGTGAAACAACTAAATTAGTGAATTTCAATAACATTACACCTGTACTGTATTGTATTAGTCAAATCATTTCATTTGATACCATTATTGAGGGGATTGCAAAAAATACATAGACGACCATTTTGTGGCGGTGACCTTTTCGAATTTACGTTGTTCATAGTGTAGTGTATTCTCCAAATCAAGCCATTCAGCCATTTTTTTTGCGGCGGCAAAATTGAATTTTTCAAGATCATGGAATACGCAGTTTTATAATGACAGTAGAATTAAATGTATGTTCCAAATTTCAGATCAATCATTCAACAGGAACGGGGTCAATTTTCTATTAATGTGGGACAACCTAACAAACATTCAAACATACATAGAAACAGGTCAAGCTGAATGAAACCATTCAAAAAGTAATTAGTTGTTTGGGGACTGCGGCCATCTTGAAATTGGATTTTCCATTATCTGCTATGTTCTACTAGTCAAAAACTTTCTTTTGATAAATTTTTGGGCATTTTTCATGAATAACTGTGTTCTAGTAGTCAAGCCCTTTCATTTGATACCCATATTGATGGAGTTCTGAGAAAATATGCAATTCGCCATTTTATGGTGGCCGCCATCTTAGATTTGCATTTTTCATAAATAACTGCATTCTACTAGTCAAACCCAAAACTTGTTTTAGCATCACAATACAGGTGATTCATTGTTCCATCAGAAAAAAAATATTGAAAAAAAATTTCCTTTACACTTTGGAAATGTGTACGTTATATCCAGGTAAAATGCACGTTATATCGAGTGACGTTATAACGAGGGTACGTTATAACGAGGGTACGTTATATCGAAATTTCCCTGTATATTGAACTGCATTTTAGTTTTGAAAGACATTAGTTTCCGAAGATACAAATGAAGCTCTTCTTGACCTGTCCGTCTTACGCTCTTAACCTGTCCGTCTTAATTGAGATATTTTCAGCCAAGGTCACTCATGAATGTTGGAAAACGGTGATTCTCTTTCTGATTTTGAATGATTTTTGTTCTTATATTACCACGGTCTGTTTCATTGCTGTACGATCGACTTTCATCATTTGGTTCTAATGAAATTTTAGCCGAACGTCAACGAATTTTGCTTTCATGGGATTGTTGTACCTGTGAAATAATGATCGTGGAAGTCGTCCATTTGTTGGTACCAGCAATCGAAAACTCTTTTATTTTCCTTCTCAAACAGAAATGATTCAGCTGGAATGTGCACACATGTCTGTGAGCGCTGGATTCAGCAGCACAAGAATAGCCATTTCGATTGAACGCTCCATTTAACCCACAATCCGAATGGGAATGAAAATTAAAAAGCGAACCCGTCATATGCACTTACGGGAAACCCAACGTAACGAATAAAGTTTTCCACAACTCCAACCGGTTGCCCACTGAGTTTCCCGGCTCTCGAATCCGAGAGCAGTCATATGAATATATATATATATATCATCTTCCCGAGTTCTAATAACTCCCCGCGCAACTGCCTGCCGTTACTGCTGCTCACTTCAGACACTCTCCGCCGGGGCAAAATTAACTTTCTAGTAGTTTGTAACAGTTTTTCCCTCGTGTGGGCTGCGAGTGCGAGTCAGTGGAAATTCTGCATTCCAAACATCTCGCATGCCCCAGCCAGCCAACCAATGCTCGGCGCTGAAGTGTGTTCAAAATGAGTTTTCATAGGCTAGCAGCGAACATTGGCCGCAGAATTCCACCGACCGCCGCCGAGCTTTCGATACGGGAACTGTTGCGGGAAAACTTTTATCTCGTATCATTAAACAAATATTTCAAATTATTGCACTATTTTCTGGTAATGAAAGCAGAAGAAAATTTGTTTAGTGCACAGGCACATTGCGGGGGAAAGACGGGGGAGTAATTAATATAAATATTTCAACGTTTCAAACACACATGCAGCGGCGCAAGAAAACAGCTGGAAGATGTTGTTGGGAAAACGGAGCAAACTCGCCACTCGTGGGTGGATGTGGGATGGGGTGGTGTTTGGGACGGAAACTCGATGCTGCTTCAACATAACAATTGCACCGGCAGCACATAGCGTGGGACTGTGTGTGTCGTCTTTAGCTGTCGTCTCCGTGTGTGTGTGGGTGTGCGGAACGAAAGGGGTGTTCCTTACTGGTGGAAATCATCATTAGAAACAAAAGAAGGAAAATTGTTTTCCTGCCAGGCTTTCTCAACGATTCTGCACAGAAATGTGGAACAGGAAGCTTGGGGCGTGTTTGGGAAGAAGAGAGGGATGAATTATTGTGTGGCAAATGTACATATTTGTCTGCTTTTGTTATTCTCATTGATCTATTTGAGGAAATTGTTAAGTCTTTACTAGAATTGGCTTCGGTTCAATTGCTCTCGATTAAGGTTGATTGTGCCGTAGGAATTATCGGTTTCCAGCCTCGTGACAAACGGACTATTATTCTGTGGCTGTTGCTGCTTTGCTGTCGATTTCAATGAATGAATCAATTTGTTGTTGTCCCAACAGGCACCGGAATTGAAAGCTCGATGGGAGACTGCCGTTTGAACAACAGCTGGTAAAATAGTAAAATTTTGTTATAATTTATTTTTCTCCAGCGGTGATATGAATCGACGGGACATTTTATATTCGGCCTGGGTTAAGCACAAAATACTTAAACCCAAGCACAACGCTCGACGACTCGTTATAATTGCGTAATTATATTGTGCCCTCTCTTCCGAATTCTCCCGAACAAAACGGTGGGAGGTTCAAGTCGTGCACAGAAGGATGCTAAATCATTCAAAAACAACCCCATCACTACCGCCGCTTAGGGCTCTGCCTCCGGGCCGAAAGACGATATTTTATGTGGTCGGGAAAGAGTAATGATCTCTGTTATTAGATTTCAGGATTTAGGAGCGCACGGTAGTAGGATATGGATGGTGGGAGCCGATGCGAAGATGGGAAACCTTTCCACCTCTCCAAGATTTAGAGAACCACATCTCGAAGGATCCGGTTGATGATGCTGATGGTGATATTGATTTTACTTGACTGCACAACGGATGGGCAGAAGTTTTCATTCCACAATATCGGCTTAATGAACAGATAAAGAAGCGATAAGTTGAGAGTAATTTTCAAATATTTTTCTCGGCAATTACAGGCGATGGGAGCTACTAGGTGTGGGGTTTATCTGATGCATATTTATTATGTTGTATATTTCTCAAAAAATAGATTTAAATAGACAATAACCTCCTTGGAGACTTTAACTAGAATATTCTAACTCTATTAAGTGAAAGTTCTTATGAGGCGTTTTTTTTCGTTTTTGCGTTATGATTTTTCAAAGCTAAGTGATGGTTCGAAAAATCAGCGATAGAGAACAAATCTACCACTTTTCACGAAAATCTGAGAACCACTATATCTGTTCGGCATGTTTTACTCGTAACTGTTTTGTGTGTGAATTTACGCGTTTAACATGTTGTTGACATTTTTCTAAATAGATAAAAGTTTGCAGAACATGTCAATCGCGATAATTTACACATACAAATATTACGAGATAAACATTGGTACCGTAATCAGGGAGTAAATTGATCACCGGGGTGAAATTGATCAAACATACTAATGAAAACAAACTGAAATTTTTGAAGGTATTATTGAATTAAATTTAATTTTTTTATATGAGACGTTCAATAATCATATGTGAATTCCATTTGTCAGTGATTTGATGGTCATCAAACTGCATAAAAAAATTATATTTTTACTGAACAGCACTTTCGTTTCCATTTTTAAACACGGTAAAGCGGACATTCAACAAATCAAAATGTTAATAATAGACGCTAAACACATTTATTCACACTCAGCTTTTTTTATTATTATAAATAGTGATCAGATAGTTACAATTACTATAAAAAAGGGAGAAAATTCTATTTTACAAAAAAGCCCATGAAACATAACGTTCGTCGCCCAACGCAACATTTGTGAGTTCTTTGCGGGGCCCAACTAAATTATTAAATATAATAAATTATTGAATGAAGATCAAACTTAGTTTTTAGACAACTTTTACATGATCTAACAATGTTTTTTTTTTAATTTAAAGACGAATTGACAATAATAACACATGCCAAAGTTATATGGGTTTCGTAAAAAACCACAGTAAAAACCATCCGCACAATAAATTAATAAAAAGCATATTATAACCATTATAATAATATGGTAATGATTTATTATTTCCATACATATTCTATAGTTACATTGAGGTGCCTACTCTATCAAATTCCTGTTGAAGATCCTACTTAATTTGAACGAGGAAAGTGTCACCCATATCTGGGCGACGAGGCGACGAACGTGTTAAACAGAAACTAATGTTGCTGCTCAATTTTATCGGAAACAGCTGATCCGAATTGGACATGACATGTTTCATTTGAAATCCCTTTTTCTTCAATTTGGGAACCCTTTTATGTTTTATCGGAATCGGTCCACGGGTTCCGGAGATATGGCGGAACAAGTTCGAGGGCCATAAATTCTATAACCCAAAACAACACAAAGGTCGTCTCGAACATTTGGAATATCAAACTTCAGGTTTCCAAAGGAAGTGACTACTTTATGACCAGAGCCAAATTTTATCTTGCGACATATCGAACTTCGTGGTTTGTCAGCACTAGCTCAATGGTGACGGTTTCAAGGGTTTTTTGCCACATTACATAACCCGAACGACCTCCGGATGACCTACAGCTCAAACTTCGGATTGTGATATGAGAAAGGCAAGACTACACCTTTAGGTGTATTAAATTAATGTCTTCTTCTTCTTGAATGGCGTTAACGTTCCCTGTGGAACTTTTGCCGTCTCAACGTATACATTAACTAGCGTCATTTAATAATACTTAGTTGATATTTCTTAAGCTAAATAACACGCCTTGAATGTGTTCCGAGGGGTAAAGGGTGTGTCACATCAAATTGCATCACGGAAAAAACGCTGTAGAAATTTAATTTTTAGGAATTATATCTTCAGCTTTCGCTTATAATCAGATAAGAGTGTAGATCACGTTGGCCATGCTTCACTGTAAATTTTTCGTAAATTTGGAAAAATGTCGTCGAACGAAAAAGAGCGTCGTGAATTAATCCTGTGCACTCATTTCGAGGATCCGGAGTGAAGGTGAAGAACGGCAAAAATGGATGCTCCGTCAGTGAAAAAGATCACAAGCGCGTAGATAAGCAGTTTAGACGTGATCCGAGAAGTTCGGTGGGGAAGACGCGAGCCCGGAAGCTGTACACCGAAATGCTGACGAAGCCGCATTGCCTGGTAATGGACGACGAAACCTACGTCAAAGCGGACTTTCATCAGCTACCGGGCCTGTTGTTCTTCTCCACAGAGGACAAATTCAGCGTTCCGGAGGAGATTCGCAAGCAGAAACTATCCAAGTTTGCCAAAAAGTACATGGTGTGGCAAGCGATCTGCTCTTGCGGAAAGCGGAGCGTCCCCTTCGTGATGACTGGCACGGTAAACGGGCAGGTTTACCTTAAGGAGTGCCTACAGAAGCGCTTACTACCACTATTGAAGCAGCACGAGGGCCCGACCATCTTCTGGCCGGATCTCGCTTCGTGCCACTATTCATAGGACGTGTTGGAGTTGTACGAAGCCAACGGGGTCACCTTCGTGCCAAAGGAAATGAACCCGCCCAACGCGCCGGAGCTTCGCCCAATAGGGCCTGCTTCATCCCTCCGGAAGAACCCAAAAGTTGTCAAATCGGAGGCGAACTTCAAGAGAAAATGGATTTCTGTTCATAAAAAATTACAACCTGACGTTGTACAGAACCTTATGGACGGGGTAAAGAGGAAGGTGCGAGCATACGGGCTTGGGCTCGAAGTATGAATAAAAAGAAAATGCCAAAAGATGTTTAATAGTTTTTATTTTACTGTCTAAAATTTTCAAAAGGATCGGTCTACTGGGCGAATTTCTACAGCGTTTTTTCCGTGATGCAATTTGATGTGACACACCCTTTATGCTCTAGAATACGCGTGACCACAGAGCAAGTCGAAGGAAAATTTTCTGACGAAAAATCCTCCGGCCAGAACGGGAATCGAACCCAAACACCTGGCATGATAATGTGAGACGCTAACCACCCGTCCACGGGTGCAGCATTAAATTAATGTGGTATCCCTTGAATTATCATAGGTCATATCATCATTTCGACAAAGCTTTCCATAAAGTTTTGGGATCTTGGTAACAGTACTGGTTTTAAATTAATAGGGTATAGATTAAACAAAATATTCCGGAAATATTTACATTTTTCTAAAAATCGTGATCAATTTTACGGTACTTTCAATGAAAACATGAAAAAGTTTTTGTTAGGAAAAAACTGGGTGAATCGTTGGCAATTGTATGGGTTATTAATATAATTTTTTTTCAGAATTTTTAAATAACATGTTTTTAGAAAAAAAAATTAAATAATTTTGTTTCTATGTTTTTTTTTAATTGGTCTGATATTTTTTGATGAAAACTCAAATAATTTCCAACACTCCAACACTTCCAACATTCTCCATTCCATTAAAACCTACAAAATTTTGATTAAAGAATGAAATGTAGGAAGTTTGTTTTTGATGAAAATATATCAAACGAATTAAAAATAAAATTATTGAAAAATTTTAAATTCATTCTTCTGAAAAATATGTTTTTCAATTTAAAAAAAAAATAAAAAAATAACAATTACAAACAATAACAATAACAATAACAATTACCAAAAATAAAATAAACAATGTACCAACAAGTCTTCCATTCTAGTATTGGGCGATTTTTATAAAAAAATCGATCTTGACGAATTTATTTTCTAAATCCTACGATTCACTGATTAAATCGGTACAAAAGAATCGATCTTTAAAAAATCGAAAGCATTTTTTCCAACTCACCTACTTGTTTTATATGACGATTCATTTCTTTAAACATAAGAATGGAATAAAAATTTCATGGTTTTATTCAAAAATCAAAAGCAAGTTTGTCTTGCTTTTCAACATAAAGGCCACAAAAAAAGTTAGATCTTCGAAAAAAAAAAGTGTTTTCCAGAGCATTCATCTTGCACCACCATGGTATCACAAATTGAATAAATTAATTGAAAAAGCCTCTTTAGACCCCTCTTAGTAGCTGTCGCTAGTTCTGATCCTGGCAGAATTTGTACGGAATCAAATGGAAGAATGATCAACTATCTTTGTTAGCTAGTCATATGAAGGGCTTCAAAGCGGTAAACGTTGTCTTTGTCGGGCGATCTTTGGTGAAATCACGCAAATAAATCGAATAGCTCCTTATGATTTTTTAAGCTCCGTTTTTAAGCTGCATTCCTCACTTCGGGACAATAATATTCGGCTACTCGTTCAGTCTGATCGAATGGTTTTTAGTGTTAAGATGTACAATTTACAATAATGTGTATTTGAAGAGCTGTGCATGTAGAATTTTGTTCACCGTTTAAAACGCATTATCTAAAAAAGGGGTGGTCACATTAAAAATGTCCAAAAATAAGCTTTGTTTTCGTTTTTTTAAAATAAAAATCGGTTCACTTTTGTAGAAGTTATTTTAATTTGTTGCGTGAGCATTTAATCTGAAAGACCCTGTATGATTTTATACAATAAAAAATGTAATCTAATCCAACTTAACCAAGGTCATTGACTTCGTCAATTATTTATAGAAACGACAAATACACCATCGATATTATGTTCAACAATAGATTCTCCCATGTCTGAGCATCATTTGTTCGCATTTTACATATGCTTCAATCAACCGACAATAAGAGTTGCGGCTCGCTTTTTTCCCTTTTTTCATCCCAAATAACTGTCACCATCCAAAAAAAAAAAACGCCGGCGATAACTCAACCGAACGTACTTTACTTCGCCCCAACCTCCTTCACAAGTTTCACAAGGAATTATTCATCCGTAATGGCTCGTTATCGCTCCTCCCGACCGACCGACCTTCCGATCAACATCTTTCGAGAATGCTCACAAAGAAAGGGGAAAGTCGTCTTCTTCTGTGTGTGGTTGAATCTCCCCCCAACGGCTTCAGCTTCCTGCCAGCGACCCTATTGGGAATATGTATAGTTCACAGCTAGCGGAGTAATACGGAGAGATGATGATTTTGAGGGTAGCAACCACCCCGATCCCGAAGACGACACGGAGAGGTTGATGGTTCGGGCGACCATCCAATTCTAGGGAGGAATGCCCTTCGTTCTGAAGAAAAATCAATAAGCCCAGTTCTCAGGCAAATAAATCGATTAGATCCCGGTCCCAAAACAAACACGCCTTTCCACTTTGTGGTCGAGCGCAGTTGGAGAATATTTATTTGTTTTTTTTCTTGCCAACGAACTTCTTACTCTATAGATAGAAAAGTGTACAAGTTATTATGTAGTAAAATATAGTAATGCAAGCTTATTATAAGTTACAGTTCATCATTTATGACACTTTTTACCAAGAATTAGTTAATTGGAATTATTGAAATCTAATTTTATCGGATTCTAGCCATGGTTGCATATTTATAGAAGATAAACCAAACCAAAAAGATTTTACGCATTATTATAAAAATTGTTATTGTTATTGCACAGGAGTTTTGGGAGGGTCTTTGGGCATTTCTCGGGAAAACAATCCAACGCCTTCCATTCCATAATGTCAAAATCTAGGCAAACCAGAACGGGGCTGTCGTGTTTTGTTGGTGGCGATGCACATATTTCTTTTCCAGCCGCTGGTACGGACCTGGTATTTTTGGGGAACTTGAGTTTCATGGATGGATTGAAGATGTCTACCACCCTACTACCGCAATTCTACATTTGATTTTATGGTTTCTCTGATTTGCAGTCTAAATTGAAAACAAATCCCTAATGAACATTTTAAAACGAGATGAAGCTTGTTCGCTTCAGCTTTGAATTATCTTCTTTTGTCATAGGACTATGTCTTTGATTTCTATATATTATATTTCTATATTTCTACATTTCTATATTTCTATAATTCCGGATTTTTAGCGTTACGTAATTTGTGCACGACGCCTAATAGGCATTCGTCAGTTGGCAGAATCAATGGAGGGATGATCTCGGAAGATGGCTTCACTCTATTATCCCCAAAGTTCATTCGATTTGAGCTCATTCATGTCTTTGTCGGTCTTGCTACTATCAATTTATGTAATTGTGGTCCAGGATATCATAATATCGAGCATGTTGTTCGGTTATGTATAAAATCAAATAAATGATTTTAACTGGCTGCTGATTTAGAAGTTAGAATTTAGAAAAGTTCTCGCATAAAAGATTACGATAGCTTGAGTAGTCGCGATTTCAATATTATGTTCCCCTTGTATGTCTTCCTAAGAAGCCCGCTTCACTTCCTCGAATGCACATTCCCATTCTCCTTTACCTTTCCTACACATCAGCAGAACTTAACACCCAAATGAGATCAGTTCACTACTGGCTATAAAGTTATTACAACCCTCTACAAACAATGTACCGAACAACGTGGCAACGAAGGAGAAAATGCTATTTTTATCTATAATATATTTCTGTAGTCATAGATTTATTTGACTTAGGCTTATATTTATACAAATTCTAACTTTTTTAGGCTAGTGTTTAAAAATGATAAATGACTCCTTGTCTTCTTTTGCATAATTGAATAAACAGAAGAAAAGGGTAGAAATTTTTAATGGTATATTTGTGTACATTTTTGAACAGAATGTGGTTCCGGCTTCTATCACGTTATCTCATCTAACCCATTTAATAGATATAAATTCATATAAGAAGCAGTTTTTTAGGGCTTCCATTTGATGTATCAAAGGAAAAAAATACAAATTTTGAACAATGAAAAAAGTCAATTCAAATGCCATTACTACACACAATCACAGTCCTATGTCAAAATCCCGCCCGTGTCTCTAGGTTCAGACCCATCAACTTTTTTAACTACAAATTCTTTTTTTCGCAATTATTGCAAAACAAACAAAACATTTCTGCAGAGCTTAAGTAATTAACCTCCTAAAGCAACTTCCTTAACCCTCTACAGCCCAAGCACCGCCTTTAGACGGGCTTCGCGAATTCTTTTTTCAAGTTATTCAGACATTATTTTCAATGTTTACCCCACTAGACCGTCTTTAGAATATTTTCATCAACCACACATACACATTGGTTTTATGTTGACAGCTTTCTGCTAGGAGTATTTTATGTTGAAAGCTGGATATTCGAGATAAAAGTGGAATAGATTTTTTTAGATAAATAAAAAACTTGGGTATTAGAGGGTTAACTTATCCCTTTGCGGTCGTATTAAGCTTGAACATTTTATTTTGACTTGAAGAAGCAGCGATGTATAACTTTATGATATTATATGCAATATTTGTATAACTTGTGAGAGTACAGAGTACCGAAATTATTCGATGTGTGACCCATCGAAGTGTTTGCATTTGGTCAAGGCCAAAAGGCTAATGAAGGAAGGGATGTGATATCTGCTATTTGCTACCTGTCCAATTATTTTTTAGCTTTCAGTATATCTGTATTATTATTATGTGCAATCACAATGAAACCGTTCAAGTTAAGTTTTTACGTATGGTTTTAATAATATGTTTACTACAAGAGCTCATTTATTACAACATTTTTCTTAACTTGCTATTGATCAACAGATCGAAAAATCTGGGATATAAAACGGAAAGAAATTTGTGTCGTTATCGGAAACTGCTGTGCTCTCCCGACTGATGATTCGACATGTACTACTTTATATGGAACAATAGGAATCAGTTCTAGTGATTATAAATAAAACTCTGTTATGAATTAACTACGAAGCTGGTAAAGCGATTTGCGGATCTTGAGTTAGACGAATTAGTAACCCAGTCATAACTGCTAGATCCTCACTTGGAGCAGCAAGGTTTTGGGGATAACAGAAAGTACAACAATGCACGCTAGGACGCTAATAATTAGATCCATAGAATACACATCTGCGAAACCACCACAAATTGCTGATACTAAAGCGCGGTCATCTGTATGGAAGGAGTTTGATGTGACAATCTTCAAGCCTCACATGATCCTGAAGCTGCTGTAATAGCTAAGGTAGATAAATATTCAGCGGAGCGACCCTTTGCTTTGTTGGAAAGAAAGGAAATCTATCTATCCGCGGCTCTACGAAATTGTTTTGAAAATACTATGTATTCCGGCGACTTCAGTACCATGCGAGCGATTTTTTTTTCGAAAGCAGGGCAAGTTTGCAGTGAAAGACGTAGTAGACTTTTGTCAGATAACATTGAAAAGATAATGTTTATAAATCAAAATATGTAGAGAAGGTTATTGTGATGGAAATTGACTTCTTTAGCCGGCTCATTCCATTGGTGCTCGGTTCTGAGCTACTCACTGAAATGAACCGTTTTGCTCATCTCTAATATACAGTATTATTACCTCTAGACCACAATGTTCATTAGAAACTTTAGTGTGGTTTCTACGTTGCTCATCTTACGGTTGTTTTTCCTTCAATACTCGACTGAAACGCATATGTTGTGTTCGGTAGCGAGCGACTGTCGAAATGTCCGACCCATTTTGACGTTTGAGTAACTGTTCGCACGCATTCAAAACGCCCATTCGACGTCACTAGGCTTCAATTTAAAGAAATCAAAGCTGGAATGATGAACATTGCATCTAAAGTGGAAAGCCTGAGATTTGGGATTTCTGAAATCCCTGAAAATATAAAATCTTAAATCTGATTCTGACGCAAAATTCAGAAATAAGTGTAATGAACCAGGAATTGAGTATTCAGAGTATGAATTTTGGATTTTGTATGGATATATTTCTCGAATAATTGAAAATTGTGAAATCTAGTTGCGTCTTTCAATATAGGTGCCTAATCAGAAAACAGGTCACGTTTGTTTGAAATTACGTAAACATTATTAACTATTTTTGCTGCGAGCGAATTTTGATGATTTGCATCGTCACCGGTGTATAAATGGTTTCAATTGGTAAAAATTGAAAGCATTTCCATTTTATCATACGGTTGTTCTACTCATTTTTGTGCTTACCTATCCGTATCGTCAATAACGAGCTACTTATAGTAAGTAAATCGAGTAAATTGGTCACTTGAAATGCAAATGCGGAGACCAAACACTACAACATATGAACGATAGCGACTTATTCAAACGGCTACGGCGTAACAGTTTTTCTATTACACAGTTTTAGTCGACATCGGATTGCGGTGTGATTTTGTTCGTAACCTCAAATCCAAAGATATAAAGCGATATTCATACTTTTTTCATACCATTCTATCTATTAATTTCAGAAACAAGACAATATCTAATCGGTATTTTATTTTACTACATTTTACTACCTGCTTTTGAAAACGGAATCAAGGTTAAGGTTAAGGTACGGATGAAGCTGAATTGCACAGAAATTCACAGCGTTTTATGAACGTTCGAATACCCAAAGCATTTCAAAATGAGCTGCATAATACTTTTTCTGTAGAGCCTCAGCAGAATCAAACTGCATATTCGTGTTACGCCTAAGACATGTATTTGTTAACAGGAAGAGCTATCCGTAACCTTCTTCGACGCGACGAGTTCGAGGTGGTCGAGGAATTGGTCAACCTTGGCTCGTTAAAAACAACTGACAACAACAGCCGATCAACGATTCTTGCGATGAGTTGCGAAGGAATATTGAAAAACTATTACTATTTTTATGGGCATATTTATTGGTATTCATATATCATTCGTTCATATATTTTATGGACATATTTCATATGAATACAAATATATATGTCAATAGAGAAGTAGTACAATTTTTAGAAAAATTAAGCAATGTTTGACTTCAGATATCGGTCAAAAAGCTTTCAACATCATTGTTATATCAGATCCACAAAGATTTGTGTTAGTGAATAACCTTCAATGAAACTGGTGAAACTTTTATTTCAATCTTTCGGTCAAATAGAATGTAAAAAATTGGGAGAATAAAATTAACTTACAGATTTCTGATCAAAACAATACACCATTTTACATGGCTCTGAAAGCTTTCACCCGAATCAGTGAATTAAAGTACGAATGGTTGCAACACCCATCGTAATCACCAGCTCTATCTCTCTCTCTCTGGCAATTGGCATCCCAAGATATTTATGCATGGGAAACGATTTTTCATCGCCTGAAAATGCAACAGCAACAGTTGAAGTGTATTTCGAGAGTCTTCCGGATTCCTATTCAGGATATAGAATCTATAAATTAAAAGATAAAGAGACGAATGATGAACTCATGCACATGTGCACATGTCACTGGAATCATCACTGGAACAAGTGTATCGCAGTCCAGATAGATTATATTGAATAATATGTATTTCGAACCATACAATCGTGATATTCTTATAGAACGACAAAAAATTATGAACAAATATCAATTCCAATATCAATTACAATATACAAGGGTGGGTGGAATCATATATAATGCATATTAAAACGCCATTTCTGTGTGAGATTGCTTATATTAAAGGGTGTGTCACATCAAATTGCATCACGGAAAAAACGTTGTAGAAATTTTATTTTTAGGAATTATATCTTCAGCTTTCGCTTATAATCAGATAAGAGTGTATAGATCACGTTGGCCATGCTTCACTGTCAATTTTTCGTAAATTTGGAAAAATGTCATCGAACGAAAAAGAGCGTCGTGAATTAATTCTGTGCACTCATTTCGAGAATCCGGATTTGTCACATCGGGACATCGGTAAGATGCTGGGAATCGTCCAATCCACGGTCAGCAGAGTACTAGAACGATACCTCGAGAACCTAACCATCGACCGGAAGGTGAAGAACGGCAAAAATGGATGCTCCGTCAGTGAAAAAGATCACAAGCGCGTAGTTAAGCAGTTTAGACGTGATCCGAGAAGTTCGGTCCGGGATGTCGCCAATAAGCTGAATTTGTCAAGTTCATTCGTCCAGCGGACCAAGCAGCGGGAGGGCCTGCGTACATACAAGGTTCAGAAGGCTCTTAACCGCGACGAAAGGCAAAACATGGTGGGGAAGACGCGAGCCCGGAAGCTGTACACCGAAATGCTGACGAAGCCGCATTGCCTGGTAATGGACGACGAAACCTACGACAAAGCGGACTTTCGTCAGCTGCCGGGCCTGTTGTTCTTCTCCGCAGAGGACAAATTCAGCGTTCCGGAGGAGACTCGCAAGCGTGTGGCAAGCGATCTGCTCTTGCGGAAAGCGGAGCGCCCCCTTCGTGATGACCGGCACGGTAAACGGGCAGGTTTACCTTAAGGAGTGCCTACAGAAGCGCTTACTACCACTATTGAAGCAGCACGAGGGCCCGACCATCTTCTGGCCGGATCTCGCTTCGTGCCACTATTCAAAGGACGTGTTGGAGTGGTACGAAGCCAACGGAGTCACCTTCGTGCCAAAGGAAATGAACCCGCCCAACGCGCCGGAGCTTCGCCCTATAGAGAAATATTGGGCGATTATGAAGCAGGCCCTCCGGAAGAACCCAAAAGTTGTCAAATCGGAGGCGGACTTCAAGAGAAAATGGATTTCTGTTCAAAAAACAGGGAGTGGGTTATATCTATGGTATAACCGCAATGGTGACGTAGGACTATCGTTGATTTAGTGTTGTTGAATCTGAATCCATTCTGAATGAATGAATAAATGAATATTTGGGGGACTTCGAAAACGAGAGCGTTACGTTGGAGGTACAAGGTTTTATGCATCCAATATTGGATACGAAAATATCCTACTGATGGGGAAGAATAATCTTCAAAAGCTTCCCTGCTAACTACACTTGATTGCAAAATCACAGAACCAAATGTATTTGGTCGCAGTGTTTTATGGTTAGAAAACATTACAATAAACTCTTTCGCTTGCATGTTATTTTCAATGCCAAGGGGAACTGGCAAATTATTTTGCAGCAGCGGTATCTTACCGAATTCTTCCCGAAGTCCACCACCAGTGGGTAATGCTAACTCGATAGCCACCTGTTAATTGCACTCGATTGAAAAATCACAAAACCAATTGTATTTGGTCGCAGTATTATATGGACAGAAAACGTTAAAATAAACTCTTTCGCTTGAATGTAATTTTCGATTCCAAGGGGAACTGGCAGATTATTTTGCAGCAACGATCACTTCTTTCCGGATTCTTCTCGATAACCAGCAAACGTAAAGAGTTGCGCGCGTGTATGTGTGTGTGTGGCGGTTGCTCCGATGTCTCAAGCGGAACCAATTTTCGATGCTGGTATTCTCTCGGTCGTCCTCTCTTCTTCTGATGGATTCTCTTCTGGCCTAAGGAGCACAAACAGGCTCTTGGTGACACCGTTCATCCGCGCTTTCATGATAAACGAAGAGCTTCACCACAACAGCGACAAGATGCTCCAATCGCTGTTCAATTATAACTGAGTGGGTTTACGAGCGGCGCTCGCTTATATACCGATTGGTGATTTCAATAGCCTGTTTTGAAAGCAATTTTAAGGCTATTGAAACAAGTTTTTGGATGAAAAAGTAACAAGTATATAACGCGTAGACATTTTATCTTTCGAATGAAGTGTGTATCATACCATTTCGTTCAGTTGTTTAAGAGCTATTTACGCCCTAAATCTCGGTGTCCGGCGTAACGCTTTCGTTTTCGAAACTTTGATTTTACACCCCGGTATAGAAATGAAAGACGTAGTCCTACGTCAAAAAACTACAACCTGACGTTGTACAGAACCTTATGGACGGGGTAAAGAGGAAGGTGCGAGCATACGGGCTTGGGCTCGAAGCATGAATAAAAAGAAAATGCCAAAAATTGTTTAATAGTTTTTATTTTACTGTCTAAAATTTTCAAAAGGATCGGTCTACTGGGCGAATTTCTACAGCGTTTTTTCCGTGATGCAATTTGATGTGACACACCCTTTATAATGGAACAATGCTATCTGTCAGAATTCATATTATTTTGACCGGAAATTTTGAGCGAACGTAAACTTTCAACGACCAGTATTTGATTGGAAAAAATAATAGATGTTTTACCATACTATACATCAGGGATGGCCAAACGGTAGTCCGCGGTCTACCGGCCGCCCGCGTAGGTGTTGCTGGTCTGTGATAGTGTCACCTCCAAACGCAATGGGTTAAATATCCCTCTACCTTTTGCCGCGATTATTTTATAAGGTGTTATGTTACGCCAACCTCAATAAAACAAATAAGTTGTACGAATAGATATATCTTCATGTATATTTTTCATTTTAATATTTTTCATCCTCTTATCCGACCATAATTTGTAATAATTTTTTTTTAATTGTCACTTGGAAGAATTTCAACAATTTTTTCTCCAGGCATATTATTCGTTAAATGACCAATTGAAAATAGTGGAAACATCCGGCATAAGGTTCCGAGAACCAGTAAAAACTAAATAGATTAAATGTGCAGATTTCTTTCAAGAAGTATAGTCATGAATAGAACAAGAGTAAGGAATGAGAAATTAAAAATTTCTAAAATTAAATATTGGACCCTATTGTGTAATTCTAGTTGAATAGAATTTTGCTTGTTAGCTCTATTTTGCTGTTATAGATTCAGTCGGGTGAAAGCTGTCGGGATAACTTGTCGGGCTGTTTAGTTTGCTCTTCCTGATAATTCGCTTTGGGAAACATTACGCAACATTTCAAAATATGCAATTCGAAACATGATGGGAGGAGTATGTTCCTACTAAAATATCAAGTTTTCTGCAAGGAATATTGAACAGATTATTTTTTTTTCTGTTAAGATCTAAGCGAAGTTAAATGTAAAAAGAAATGTAAGAAATGTACGGAATCAATGTAAAATGAAACCCGTAGTCCACTCAATCATTCAGAGAGTTTTGTCATTATAATGTCTAGGAGTAAAAGTCAATGATCATGTAATCGTTCATTTTATGTTTCATTAAGGTTTCACGTTATCCGTGTTTCGTGATTAATATTTGGATTTAATTGTTGTTTTGGAGCCTTTGTTTCCCAGATGGTTGATTCAGTCGGGTGATTTGTTCGCTGGATATTTCCGGTAATGAGAAAACCCTGTTGTGGTTTTCTGTGCCTTTTAGGGTGATTCTTGGTCGTTTGACGGTTTTCTCGGAGTACCCTACGGGTGTCTTCCAGAGGTCTTCGCTGACTGGAATTGGTACAGCTCGATCATTCCCCGATCCTTATAAAAGGATACAATTTAGGCTTGCCTGTCAGGCCTCTAGCTGGGCAATTAACGCGGCGATTGGTCCTCGAAAGAGGTGGCGCTTAAGCCAATCGCCTAAGAGAGGTCGGGTGGGAAAGCTAAGCTTTTAGCCTTCTTCGAGCTGGCCGTGGGTTCCGGGTTGTCTTTGGAAACCCGGTCCGCTTCAACCTTACACGCGATGCTCATGACACCTTTTGAGACAGTTTCAACAAAGTGGCAAGTGAACATGATAGTCAGTTTCCATTAGAAAAAATCCATTACTAACGAAATCGACTCTTATGCGAAAACATTTTCGGATCGATCGCGCAATCACGTTCCTTACGTTTAGTGGTCATCAAACTCTAAGCAGTACCTCAATTGGCAAGGTTTGATAGAGTTTATCTTTCAGTTTCTTGCAGTAGTGTTTACAGTGAAAAACGACGAACCAAAGCGTAATCGGTCGGTTGAAAAATTTGTAATAAAAGTAATAGTCTTAATGAATTAATGTTATGAGTTGATATTAACTTAATTTTGAAAAAAATTAGATTTATCTCGTGTTAATGGGATATATTTGATTTTTACTAATACCCAGTATCCTGCCGGATAGCAACAGGCCGGATACCGGAAAGTCACCGGATATCCCTTTCTTCTCTAGTTCTTATACTGCCGCTCTACGCATAGTTGTCCTATGTTACTTTTTGACAATTTTCACTTTTCTTCATAAAACGATGTTTTTATGCATACTCTTTCGGAAAAAAACACCAAAAAACTTATTGTTTGTTCCCAACTTTTCAAAAAAAACAACATCAAGCTCAACTGTCCCATGTTGATATTCTAGGCATAACTGTCCCACCATGTATACCGTAATCAAGCTTGATTGATTAAATTGAGGGGAACTCTTCACATTCCACTAAACAATAGTTTACTGCTTATAAAAAAAACCCAGTGTTTTGCCAAACTGAAATACTCAAAGCTTCTGGTAGACAAGTATGCTAGAAAATTTTGATTGCGTTTTTCTCAGTTGCTGATTTTGGAACCTGGGACAACTATGCGTAGAACGGCAGTATACCTCTCGGTAATTGAGGAATAATAATCATCTGGGGTGTATTTTTATGGAAAACAAAGGCTTGTGTTCATAAATGACAATTTTCTTAAAAAAATCAACGATATTTATTGATGAGACTTTACAGAAAATAAAGTATTACTTATTTATTTTAATACCTTTTTTTATTTTATAGAATAAATGATCAATGAATGTTTTTAAGTATGACCTATGATTTTCCTTTAATTAACCCTCCTATATTCGAGCATACGGTCTCACAGACCGAGAATCAATAATTTCGTTTTGAGGAGGCTGAATTAAATGACTATTGAAACTAAATGAAATTGAAAAAAAATATTCTCTAGAGTTTTTTTTCATTCAATTTTTACCTTTTTGTACTATAAATAAACACCAATAACGTGTAAAAATACACAATAGCAAAATTACAGAGACGCATAGTCTGTAACACCGTGCGCGAATATACGAGTTATGATTTTGCGCGCGAGTACAGGAGGGTTAAAACTTTGTTTTATCGTTCAGTACTATATTAATTTTTTAATGTTTTTTTTATGCAGTCAATGTTGGTAGACCGTAGCCTAACATTTGAACAATTAGTCGCCCCTAATGTCCAAAAGTTTGGCTACCCCTGCTATACATCGTGACGTGACTGCTAATACAAAATGGTTATTAATTTTCGGTTTTCTGTGAATGAAAACAGTAAGTTTGTACTGTATATTGATATTCCATACGTTGCCTTTAAAGTTTTGCTTTTTGTTTACAGACAATGGGTCGTGGTAAACATTGGAGTCCCGATGAAGAACGGTTGATTAAAAAACTGCGATATGAAGGTGAATCTTTTTTTAGGGAAATAGTAGAGACCTTCGGCTGCTCACAGGATATGGTTACAAATGCCCTGAAATACAAGAAGTAATCAAAAACACGAGGACGTAAATGGAAAACTAGTTCTAGGGATGACCGCCGAATACTGAAATTGGTGAAAAAAGATCTTTCCTTACATCTGCAGCCATCATAAAAGAAGTTGGACGAAGAAGACTATCAAGCATGGCGAGGGTTGCATTATGGTATGGGGATGCTTTTCATGGTATGGCGTTATGGATAAAGTCTATTATGGCACAGAATGAATACCTTGGAATCTTGAAATGATGTAATCCTACCTTATGCAGAGGAAGAAATGCCAATAGAATGGAGATTCCAAAAGCAGAACGATCCTAAACACAAAAAAAAGGTGAAACAGCGGTTCGTTGAAAAAGCAACTGACGTGTTGGACTGGCCAGCGCAGTCTCCGGGCCTCAACACAATAGAAAATCTCTGGAACGAGGTCAAGAGAAATATCGCGAATATTAAACACAAAAACCGGGACGAGTTGTGGAACGCGGTTCAAAAAGCTTGTTCTGCTATTCCAGTAGAAACATGCCAGAAGCTTATCGATTCTCCGTCAAGACATTGCGAAGCTGTATTGAAAAGTAATGGATTTCCGACTAAATACTGAAAGTTCACTCAATATAACATACACTCTGTCTAACTTCTGATTCTATTTCCTTGCAACACAAACAGATACAATTTCAACAAGATACATTCATACATTGATGAATGCTTAGAATAAAGTATATTTAACGTTGATTTCGTTCAAAAGAGTTGTTCGTTTATTTTTTTTTATCCCATTTATTTATTTATTTATTAGGCTCATTAGAATTTTAGCTGTGACAGAGCCGGGTTTTAATCGTTTACATGTGCATATGTTTATGTTTCTACTAATTGTAAATTACCAGTAGTTTTTTTTTTTTTTTACAAATCGTTTATTTTTACAGGCTCAGTTACATTAGTTTAAAGGAGCCGAATTCTTAAATGTATTTTTTAAAACTATACATATACAATTTTCCTAACACTATGGTTAGTAAGGTGGAAAACCGATTACTCGCGGTTTACTCGAGTTTAGAAGGGTGACATATTCTTTCAGGAAGGGGATGGGATATAAGGGAATTGTTACAATGTTGATGATCACACTCAATTCTTAAATCTATTCGTATATCTATTGTATATTTACATTTCAACTTATTTTATTGTTTATACCAAGGGGGGCAATCGCTCGCAATGGATGAAAAGACATAGGGACAATCACACACGAAGATCGATAGTTTTAAGGAAAACATTAATTACCAGTAGTTAGTAGTAGCCATTTAGGCGTTAAGTTTTCTGTTCCATTACATTATGGTAAATTACACAGTAGTAGCCATTTAGGCGTAAGAGTATTCTTTCTGTTCTTCCATTGTTCAGCAGACCAGACAGCGGAGACAGTTGATATTGATCATTGTTGGATTATTTATAGAACAGCAGCCCGATGTTTCTTGCAGAGCAGAGCAGTTGTATGGATGAATCGATCTTTGTACCACCATGGATTGATCTCCATCGCTGATGATGGTTGCATGGACGTAGTTATTCTATAATAACACAAAGATGGTCAATTGAGGGCCCTGAGTTTGAACTCACGATCGATCGCTTGGTAAGCGAACGCGTAACCAAGTGGATACGAAGACCCCCTGTTCGTTTATTTATTGTGCCTAAATATGATAATTTCAGCTGTCCAGTTTCTATAAGACCACTTCAAAATTCATAAGTATTATCAATGAAAAATTCGAAACGATCAGCTGATTTACATGTAAATAATTAGCTAATTCTGTTGAACTGTTTTCTGGATATTTTTCCATTTTCCGGAAATTGCGACCTTGAGCTCTTTAATCGTGGTGTTAACTTAAGTTTTTGGTCCATGATCCATTGCTTAGTTTCCTCGCTGATATGAATATGATATGATATGTGAATTTTTCATGACGATATCCACGCGAAAACGGTAGGAGAGAGGATTCCAGAACATATATGTAATCCTTGAATGATGCGAAAGCTATCTTGCACAGAATCCCGCCCAAACCATGCACGAGCTTCCACCAAAATTCCTGGTTGAAAAATACTGTTCCTTCTTCCGTAAATCACGCCAGTACCCGTTGAAACCATCAGAACCATCCTAATTGAATTTGTCTTCGTCAGTGAAGATAACCTATACATTGAAGAACTTTTCGTTATGGTATATAGCAAAATGTATTCTGTTGGTAACTTTCTTTTCACAACATACCATGTCCCACTGTCGGTTCATGTGAGCTTCGGCAAAACTCAGACGTCTTCTGATTGAGATGGCGTAAAATGAGGAGCTTTAACTTAATATTGCTTCATTTGCATAAGCGATTTTGAGATATTCGAAGCTGTTCTAGCTATTTCCCGCTTATTCCGATCAGAGAGCTTCGATTTACGTGGAGCTCTCTCCTTCTTACCGTATCCTTGAGGATTCGTCAAATAATTGAGCAATACTTGATGGGATCGTCCAATCCGACGAGAAATTTCTCTGATACCAACATTTTCTTGGTGGAATGCATCGATTTGTCTTTCTTTTCTCTCCGTATGCTTTTTTCCCTTTGGCATTGTGGGAGATAGTATTGGTAATATAAATACAGAACGTAGATGTTATAAAATTCATTCGATTTGACAACAAAATAAAAATAATTAATCACAAGTGCTTCATCTGTTCAGAAGCTTTGAATAATATACCGATATGCTCTGTGAGATTATAGCAATCTGGAACTCTCTGTTATAGCGAATATGAGTTTGATGGTGTAAAATGCTGCCAAATGGAGAGGAGATGTTAATGATATTGCGAATCGGGAGTGTCAAAAGAACGCACTCTCCTCTCTTTTGTATGACATACATGAAAGACACAGTGTTACCACATATACAGATTTTTCTGTAATGATACAGATTTTCAGCATGTTTTTTGATCAAAAATATACAGATACAGATTACAGATTATTGGATATCCATGCATATTTTATACAGATTTTGTAACAATAATGTGCACCCATGGCCGAGTGGTTAGCGTCTCACATTATCATGCCGGGTGTTCGGGTTCGATTCCCGTTCTGGCCGGGGGATTTTTCGTCAAAGAAATTTCCTTCGACTTGCACTGTGGTCACGCGTATTCAAGAGCTTGCCCCTCGGAATACATTCAAGGCGTGTTATTTGGCTTAAGAAATCTCAACTAAGTATTAATAAATGACGCTAGTTAATGCATACGTTGAGACGGCAAAAGTTCCACAGGGAACGTTAACGTCATTCAAGAAGAAGAACAATAATGATTTTTAAATATTTGATCATTTTACGCAACAATCAACAAACTATCAGACAATTCGAACAGTACTTAACTGAACTATTTTTGCTACTGTCAAATGTGTCAAATATAGTAGTGATGGAAATCATATTTTTTTAAAATTATAATGCGAACAAAACAAAAGTTTGAAAACGTCTCGCTGCAGAAACTGTGAACGCAACTATCAAATCGAACTTATTTGTAAAAATCCAAGGGGGAAGTGCCTCAGTACAGTTGTCAAACAACATCACGGCTAAATTGTGAAAGACAATGTGTGAACATCACGAGGAAAGTGAGCATTTAATGAATGTTCCTGTTTCTGTCGGTTTTCCCTAAAAATACATTTTTATATGTTTTTTTTTATTTTTTATTTGGGATAATTATCTATGTAACTTAAACTCTCAATCTGAGGTATCACACTTTTTTTTTTATCAAATTAGACCTCTTTGCGAGAAAGAATTGCACTGCAAACTTTTGCATAGGCCTCAAAATTGAAAAACAGTCTCATTCAGAAAACTACTGGCAAGCTATACAATTGATCACGAGCTTAAAAATATGGATAAGCAGACTATATCAAGCAAAATCAGCAATACAGATTTTCTATTTTCTGTACAAATAAAAAAGATGTTTAGCTCGGAAATACAGATTTCAATGTGGCAACACTGGAAAGACACCGAAAAACGCGAGAGGTATACAAAGACTTTACGATCTCTCGAGAAGGTGAAATTGAATTTGGACGTCAGTATCTGGATTATTGTTGTGGCGAGCGGTTGATTTAAAACGACGCGGAATGGCTACGACAGCCATTTTCCAGATTTATTGATCAAAACAACTAAAACAACGGTAAAATGTAGCTGGTCTTCTAGAAACTTGACACTTGAAAAATACAAAACCTTTGGTTTACGCTCAGCGCATGTACACACACATTTGAAAATCATGCAGTGTACGGTAGTCACCAATACCAATACACTAATATAAGTTGAAGCATTGTTTGTTTTCCTTGGCACGAAGCAGCCAGATCATCACCTGGTCTTATGGAAGTTGGACAGAGTGTATTTAATATTCATTTGAAACATCATATCATATTATTTTAGATTTAGTTGACGCAAACTATTCGTTTGCCTCAACTATTAGTAGCGTAGTAATCGTCCGAATAATTGAATTGCATTACTTTCATTTGCTGTGAAAGGATTGATAATCGGTCAAGCGCTTCAATTCTTTTTCATTCAAAGTTGTTATAAATGATGCACTTTTCATCATCCGTCACGATTCGCATTAAACTGTGTTTTCGTTGCGTTTAGAAAATGAGTCACAGAAGAAGATGCGATCAACGAATTTCTGGACAGATTTTGTGGAATCTATACAACGTAGCTATTCGCGAATTTTAGACAACTGTCTTGTATCGTGCATTATGCTTGATCATCTTCTCGATTTTATCATCATCGAACATTGAACATCGGCACGAACCATTTCAGACAAACCAATAGCGGAGATAATCTAAGATGCCTTCAATTGTATCAAAACCAAAATGTGCGCTCGAGCATTCAGCACTGATTCTCGGTAGGTTAACACCACATGAACCGCAAAAACGTAACACTTGTATTTCATTAACCTCCGATGGCTCGGATTGGCATATGATCGATGCCGAGCTGGCCGCAACCCACGCTGAACCCCACAATCACACTCCCAAGTTGCTTTTCCGCTTTCTGAAACGTCACACAATTTATCCCTTTCAGCAGCTATAATGCCACATGATAAATCCTTCCATTTATAGCATCATTGTGCTCTTGCTTCCTTGAGAAATAGAGGAGCTTTGCGCATTGCTTCTGTTGCTGCTGCTGCTGCTACTGTATAAAGAATTAGGCTATACTCACCCTTGCCGAAACCGTGGATATCGATGCGAAAGTTATCTGCTCCCTTCTGACCGTCTACGAGCTGGCCGAGACCACCGATGAGGCGATCACCTTCCTCCTCGCCGTCGAAGGTTCGATCCGAGAGGTCAACCTCCAACCCCCGAATCACGCCCTTGGGGATGCTGTAGGAAACTAATCCTTCTGTAACGATAGATGGGAGAGAGAGAGAGAGAAAAAGCAAAGAAGACGTGAATGCTAGCACTCCATTTTTTTCTTCTCTTGCTGCACACAAACTTCGATGCTAGACGACGATTCGGGAATCCGTCTATGCACACGCGAGAGAGTAGCAAGATAAGAAAGTTTAATATGAAATAAATTATATTTTCCACTTTTTAATAAATCGAGTAGAATCCCGAGAGTGAGAAACGAAGCAATTTTCCGATGCATGCGATGCATTGGGTTGGGCTGAGAGTTGGCAGCAGCAACACTTCATTAAGTTTTATCAGTATGCTACCGATTTTATGCTGCCTCCTCTTGGTTGTGCAAGAAAAGCGCACCATGATACGATGACGGCCGGGATGCTTACAAGGTTCTATTTTTTTATTATTATTTTCCACCCCCGTGGAACTGGGATGTTTGAAGGCACTTCATTGAAGTGGCAGCGATGGCAACATCGACAGCAGCAGCGGCAGCTGTTGGTGTAATAAAGTAAATTGATTCAGGCGAAGAGCATTAGAAAACAGTCTATCGTCAGTGGTGATGTCTATGTTTCGGGCTAAATCTGATGCACGATAACTCAGAGCTGTGCAGATTCTATCAGTCCGTAACCAAATTTTCAAATACCAACGCCCTTTCATTCTAAAACCATTATTGATTGACTGCTACGGGAGAGGCACCAGAATATCGAACAAATAGAATTAAAATTTATTCAAAACGATAATCAATTCAGCGATGAGAATAAAAATCCGCTCTCCCTCGTCCCGAAATCGGTCGATCGCTTCGTCAGCTGACAAAATTGAGTTTTCAAGTTTCGCTTCGCCAGCTGCATCAACATTCATAGCAATCCAAATCGCGCCCGCCATTGATGGCGATAACGATCATCGCTCAACATTCGCTGGCGTTTTTTTTTCACCAACCAACCAAAAAGTGTGGGAGAAGAATCCTCACGCAGCTCTAAAATGAGGCAAATGAAAAGATTTACCCTCCGTTTTCAACACTTCACATCCCACAGCCCAGCTTCCTTCCCGTTTGCCGCTTCTATCTCGGGCTACAATTTTCACCCCTTCCGTCAATTGGAAAAGTTTGAATAGTGGAAAAATGGGAATGGATCGAAAATATGGGAAAACGAAAACTGCTCTCTATTCGCGCGTTGGCCGCTGCCTGTTTTCAATTTTTAATTCACCAATCCAATGTAACTTCCGGTTGGTCGGCGTGGATCGGGCTTAAGCGCGGGGAGGTCGGCAGTAACTGCGCGGATATGCGCACTGGAAGAGCATCATCGATTGGCAGGGCTTGTCCGCGGAAGCCTAATTGAATTGAACCATACCACACCAGCAGCTTGCCGTGCTGGGAATCATTTCGGATTGTGGACCGGCCACAGAAAGGGGCTGCTGATGTCACAATTCGAGCAATGAGGGAGGGAGAGATGGAGTGCTAAAATCGTCATCGGGGCCACGGGAATGGAACTCGTCCACTTCGAATGAAGACTGGCCTTGTTACAGTTGATTAAAATTGTTTGGATAGTTTTTTTCTCCTTTGTGTTTCTCTGTTGATATAGATATAATGAAATTGTGACCCGTGATACGATGCTGAGTAAGTGAGGCTGAGTTGACAATGTCGAATTATTCAATTCTGGCTAGGATATCGATTTATCTATTCTGCAATTCCGAATGAAATCGTCCAAAAAATGCAGATTTTAAAAACATGTATTTTTGATTCGAATGAAAGTTTGTATTCTGTTTGGGTTGGAGGAAATATGAGCTTTCCACAGCGATTGGGAATTTTTTTGACTCAAGCGTAACTTTTGAAAAGGGCGTATCGATTTTAGTAGGAGATATCTTTGATAATTTATATCTAAAAAACTATGAGTCTTAACTCTTTCTAAGACACTATAGTAAGAGTTATAGCGTATTGATGTCTAAACATGAAAAAACTATACACTGAGAAAAAAAATTAGTACTCTTTTTTTTATTTACAAAAAAAATTTAATTTGCAATATCCAAAATATATATTTTTTAATTTTTTTTTAAATTTTTTCATTTAAAATAGAAGTCATGTAGAAAATTTAAAAAATGGGTCCAAGATGGTAAAACTATTTTTGACGAACTTTTTGGAACATCGAATTTTAATGAGTTTCCGAAACTTCGAATTTTTGAATGTTAACAATCATTTTCAGCCACAAATTATGATTTCTGATGTGATTTAAAACAAAAAAGCGAAATATAAATCTCCTTCTAAATGAAGCCATTCTCGAGATATTTTAAAACTATTTTTAATTTATTGTCTTTTTTATAGTAAATATTCCCTTTTAATACGTTTGTCGAGTTATACCGTCATGTTCATGAAATTTTATGAATTTGCTTATAATTTCCAACAACTTTTCCAAATACATAATGGTAAAAATATATGTTTAGGAGTTACGTTGAAAAACATTTGAAGGCATCTGGGTTAACACAAAACGTTGCGATATTAAAAAATCTTTTTTATCTTAATACAAACTTTTAACATATTATTCATGTTACACAATCAAAACACGAAAAGCAGAATTAAAATCCCAACAACAAATACACCTTGTTGATTCAACCGGACGTTATGGGTTGTTGTTGTTGGATGGCTCTAACGTTCCAGTGGAACTTTTGCCTTCTCAACGTAGCTTTACTTGCGTAATTTTTATTAGTAATAACTCTATGCCGAATAACACGCCTGAAATGTACTCTCGAGTGGCAAGCTCTAGAATACGCGTGACCACAGTGCAAGCCGGAAGAATTTTCTTTGACGAAAAATCCCCCGGCCAGAACGGGAATCGAACCCGAACCCCCGGCATGATAGTGTGGGACGCTAACCACTCGGCCACGGGAGCACCACGTTATGGGTACAAATATAATTAACTTGTTTACGTTATGCCTAGATTATACCTGAAGTCAGGTATCTCTAAGCTACCTCTGTATAGGTATATAAAGTCAGGTATCTTTAAGCTACCTCTGTACAGGTATATAAAGTCAGGTACCTTTAAGGTACCTCTATAATGTATATAAAGTTACTCATATTCAAACATCGTTCATCAGTCGAACAATCTTCTTTATAGAGTGAATAACAGTATACCACAATGGACCACAAAATTTTTTTTCGTGGCGTTAGCCTGACGGGGTCGGAGTTCAATATTTTGGCAGTTTTTCTTATTATCTATGTTAGTAATATGTAACCGATTACTCGCGGTTGGCTCGAGGTTAGTATTACAAGTGTTTTCGTAATTGTGATGTCGCTGTCTCCAATGCTCTGTACCTGTGCCCGACAAGGGATACTTCCTATTGGGATGCAGCTGACCATTAATCAGCAACGCCCCCCTAGTACCTCATATCTAGCGTGGTGCGTCTTTCTCGACTCGAGGAATCCAGGATAGATTGGTCACTATGATGATTGTTAACATACAAAAATTCGAAGTTTCGAAAATTCATAAAAATTCGATGTTCCGCAAAGTTCGTCAAAAATAGTTTTACCATCTTGGACCCATTTTTTAAATTTTCCCAAATGGAATACAAACTTTCATTCGATTCAAAAATACAATGTTTGTCATTTGTCGATTTCATTTGGAATTGCTCTATTTTTAGGTGATTGCGAACAATAAAATCAGATCAGCTGACGCCTGGGTCTATGATTTTTCATGTCAAAATGAAAAATATGATTGAATGTTATGACCGTTTTCTAGGATTGTAATGAGGTGTCTTTGGACGTAAACAAATTATTTTTAGCCTACACCTTCACACCTTCGCGGTTTTAAAACTGGACTACGTTCAACAGGAAAGAATGAGATTTAAAATGGAAGCTTTAAAGCTGAACATGTAAGAAATAATGAAAGATTTCGAACGCCGATAACTCGACCATTTCTTGATAGATCACAAAGATGTTTGTAGCAATCGCTTGGGAATATTCCCACGCATCTATCACAATAAAGAATTTATTTAACACTTTCGTCGCCCCGTCACCCAGATATGGGTGACACTTTCCTCGTTCAAATTGAATAGGATTTTGAAAAGAAATTTGATAGAATAGGCACCTAAGTGTAACTATAGGATATGTAGAAAAATAATAAAATCATAACAATATCATTATAATGATTATACTATACATTTTATTAATTTATAGTGCGGATGGTTTGTACTGCAACTTTTTGCGAAACCCATATAATATGGCTTTGGCATGTGTTATTGTTGTTAATTCATCTTCAAATTGAATAAAATATTGCTTGATCATGATAAAGTTGTCTACAAACTAAGTTCGATCATGATTTCATGATTTATCCGCAAGTTGGACTCCGCAAGAAACTCCAAAAAGTCGCTTTGGGCGACGAACGTGTTAACTAAACTATTGAAAAGCTGTGAAATGCCATGTTTTATCCCAACTGCTCTGTTTTCATTGACCCGATATACGGTTTCCCCAACACAGACTTCAAAATTAATGCGCCTGAGGGAATCCGATTTGCAAACACTGCAAATAGTACCTGAAGTTCGAGAAGTACGTACACTTGAGAGAGGCAATAATTTCAGACGGAAATGTAAAATACAATGGTCGTTTGACAATTCTTCCGTTCACATATTTCGATAGTCATAGGCATCATATCAAACGTAAAAGGACGGTCATCAAATTTACTTTTAACGAAGAACATAATCTATTGCAATGCATGAATTGATCTTACATAACAACTGTTCAAACTCTTTATCTACAAAGCAAATATGTTGAATGCAATTGAATTCGAGAATTGTTTCATTCAATCAAAAATTAACCCTTTAAGGTGAAGGTGGAAGCTAGCCACAAATGGCTGCCACAATGGCGCTCATTTCTTTCATCTCCCTCCCTCACCCCTCGTCCGAAAATCAATAATTTTGGGAACCAGTGTGAAGAAAATTATCGTTTTCGCACACTTCCCATCAAGTAAAGGCAACCAAACTCTAATCGATTACTCACAAGATATTAAATGTTCATCTGCTGTCGCACTGTATAGTGAAAAACGTCGGAAAACTCGAGCAAGTGCTCTGAAAGTTAAATTTTCATTTTTCAATCTTCGGCAATGGTTTTGTTTGTATTGGTGAAAGCATCGTTATTTTTTCGACACTAATGCCAGATAACATCATCGAAACAGATTTAAAAAACTACTCAATAAAATGTTGTTCCTGAGTCATAGCGTATCATGTTATGAAAATCAATAGAATAAAATTGTGTTTATATCAATACAATTATTATTTTTACGTTTAATGGGTCTTTAATGACAGTTTTAGCAACTATAACATTGGTTAAGCAAATTGTATTGCAGAGCTCGGAACACTGCCACGGCTGCCAATGCTTTCAATAATAGTAAACGGAAAAGTATTACATTCAATCAAAATGCCTCAGCCTAAGAAAAGAAGAGTTAAGGCTCTCCAACATGAATATGTGAAAACAATAAGATCAACGAATGCAAATATTAGGGAATTTCAACATCGAGTTACTATGCGGAAAAACTTGTTAATATCAAAAGAGCCCTAATTCGCATGTGTTATAAATTTGCTCATGTTACGCTCGCATATAATCAGAATTTTACTTCATATGCAAATGCACCTTCTATATATATTTATGTTTGCAATTGTTCATCGGAATATTTTGTTCATACATCTAACTTCAGTATTGGATTGTAATTTTTTTACAAATGTATTCAAAGACTCGTGTCAATGAAGCGCCACACAGTCTGATAAGTGAATTGATCTATTTACATGTGCTTTACTCTTCTCTCACTAACACTATTACCCCATTTTTACAAGTGGGTTTACCTACACTACTACAATGGCTAGCTTCCACCTTCACCTTAACGGGCCGTGAGAACTAGGCATGTAATCAGCTACAATACAATACATGCTAAAATGTACAAAACATTTTTTTTCAATACGCAAAATAGCTAAAAACATTGAAAAAGTTAGTAGCAATATAGTTTCCACTGTACGGCTAGCGTAAAATGTTGGTGGCAATATAGCTGCCACTGCCCGTCTAGCGGTAATCATTTGATGGTAAATATGATTTTTTTTTATATTTGAATTTTTGATGTTAGTTTCAACAAAAAACAACTAATAAAAATCAGACTCAGCAGGTCCTAAATAATAATGTTTCTAATTTCTAAATAAATATGTTTCGAAAACTTCAACAAATTGACAATGACTTTTCGAGAACTTTGCTGTCGCTGCTCTGAATTGGAAGTTGTTAACACAAAAACGGTTGCAAAATGAATAGTTTTTGATATTGTCTCGTTCCAAAAAATCAGACATGTTGCTAGATTTCAGAACTAGTTACCACATAAGACTAGAAGTGACAATTTAGTGTTAAAGAAGAGAAAAAAATAAAATCTTTGGTACCAATAAAGTTACTACTACCCGTAAAAGGGTTAATCAATACAAACAAATGCTTACTAAACCAACGGTAGGGCCACGTCAACCCTGCGGTTATATCATAGATATAACACATCCATTTTTCAACTTAAGAATTTTATTTTTTAAGAATATTATATAATTTTATTTTAAGAATAACCCATGAAACAAGCATAGTGTAGAGCTTGCACAAACGCACAGAAGCAAAGCAGAAGAGCTTTACTATAAATTGCATTTACGAAGAACATGCATTCTTCAGGACTCGCGTCGGAGGAGAAGTTGTAAATGAAAATGTCTAACTACATTGAAAATCTGATCTTTCTTTAAATTTTTGTTCCTAAAACTAAGGCAGAGACTCAGTTAAAAAGACTTGCGACAGTTGTCATGCCGTTAGGTGAAGAGTGTTTGTGTTTGTGTCATCTTCAGTTTCTCCCATAAAGGCAAAAATACCAAAATCTTCCAGTGGTGAGTGCTGTGTTCTTCGGTTGATACATGAAGATAATTTTTTTTGTACTAATGAGTAATTATTCTTAAATTCCTACAATGTTTATTCTTCTGGTTTCCGAGTGGATACAACTCTGGAATGATCATTTGAGTGTCATTTTTGTGTAAACAACTCGCTGTTTTCGAGTAATAAAAGGAAATTCAGTTCAAATTGGTCGTAAATCCAATGCATAAGCAATATTTTCTGATCTAATAAAAATGAAGGGGTGTATGTATGTAAACGCTAGTTTCGAGATTGACAGATTGACGAATTTGCAACATTTTCTCGTTTTTCTCATCAAGGGTTCGATGGACTTTTACGACAAAAAAGTAAAGACAATTCATAGCGAAAGATAAAAATCATGAAAAATCAAAACGTTAAATTCATTTACGCATATAAAACTACGCATTAAATTTCTCGGTCTACAGAATCACTGCTATCATCAGAATACTGATTGAAATATGAAAAAACTAGAATTAGGTTATATCTATGATATGACCGCAAGGTAGACGTAGGACTACCGCTTGTTTGGTAATCATTTGTTTGAATGAAGTACTCTTTCAAGTCTTTTAAACTTGTTGGTGGTCCTGAAAAAAACCGATGGTTTTGTGAAAGCGTCTAGAAGCAACTGGTAGCTGACGCTTTCTTGGCCGCCTTCTTAGCGGTACCACTTCTCTTTCCGGTGGACTCCTTTTTGAATTTAGGAGGAATCTTAAACGAACCCTACGCATCAGTGCTTTCTGTTTGCTCAAACAGTTGTGTTAATTCGTACAAGTGTACAAGTGTAAACAGCAGCTTGTGTAAGCTAACTGTTGTTTTTGTTTGCTTTTTAACGTGTTTTGTGTAGTTAAAAATTTAATTTAATTTACCAAGTTACTAATTTTAATTGTCTGGACTATCCTGTTTAAAAATATCCCTGATGAAGTTGTTATTTGGAGTGCAAATTGACTGTTAAGATTGTTTTGTATCACTTCAATTGTATCGCGCTGTTGTGGTTCATTCATCACCTTCGTGCCGTTGCCGGAGCGATCAACTTCGTGCTTGTTTCATTATCGACCGGCTGGGAACCGCCCGAAATATATTTTAAGGCGTTACAACTGCTCAACTGCCAGCATGGATAAAACATGTGCCAAATGCTTGTCGGGAATAACTGGCATTGATACCGTGGTGGTTTGCCGTGGATACTGTGGCAAATTATTTCACATGCGGTGCTCTGGAGTGTCACGTGCCCTGACGGGTTACTTCACTTCACATCGGAAGAACCTGTTTTGGATGTGTGATCAATGCGCAGAGCTTTTCGAGAACTCGCATCTCCGTTCGATCACCAACTTGGCCGATGAGAAATCACCTTTGGTTTCCCTGACGGAAGCTATCAGCAACCTGCAGACGGAAATCAAGCAGTTATCATCGAAGCCTGTTCCATCAATCCCGTCCCCTGTTGTTAACCCTTGGCCAAGAAGTGAACCAACTCGTCCTTCGAAGAGATTCCGGGGATCCGACTCTCCGATACCTAAAACATATGAGTGTCAGACTGGTTCGAAACTGCTGTGTCAGAATGTTGTTTCGGTACCAATCTGTGTACAACCGGAGACCAAATTCTGGCTCTACTTATCACGCATCCGTCCAGATGTGACAAGTGATAAAATCTCTGCAATGGTTAAAGCAAACCTGGAAATCGAAACAGAACCTGAAATCGTGAAATTAGTTGCCAAAGGAACAGACACCAACAACTTGCGCTTCGTCTCTTTCAAAGTTGGTCTTGATCCGGCTTTGAAGACGAATGCCTTGGATCCGTCATCGTGGCCGGAAGGAGTTCTTTTTCGTGAATTCGAAGACCACTCGGCTCAAAAATTTCGGCAGCCATCTGCTGTGAACCAAACATTCAAGCCAGCAGCAACCATCTCAGCCACAACATAGCCGATGAATGGACACCGGGGCGCACTCAAATAAGCATTTTGGAAGCTTCCTATCCACTTAGCACAGTCGAGCCCATTAGCCATGTATGCAGCCGTAGTCGCCCCGGCCCTGTGTCTGATGTGAGAGAAGAGGTTTTCCGACTTGCTTGTCTAGGCAAGTATGGATGTAATTTTCAACCTATCCTGCCTGACGATGTTCCCCCCTTCAGATTTCCAAACTCTTCCAGTCAACATGAGCAACGCTTCGAACCATCTCGTGTCAACAGACGTGTGGCCACCAGCATAAATGATGTCTGGATGTACTTCCAGAATGTACGCGGTCTGAAAACAAAAATCGATGACCTCATCGTAGCGATTTGTGATTGTAATTATGAGGTCATTATCCTGATCGAAACCGGTCTTGACGACAGTGTCAACTCGCTACAACTTTTTGGAACCGACTTTAACGTTTTTCGTTGCGACCGTAGTCCACGTAATAGTCGCAAAACTACATTAGGAGGAGTGCTTATTGCAGTGTCAAGTCATCATAAATCTGTTGAGGTACGCACAATGCATGGCAATAATCTCGAACAAGTTTGTGTGTCTGCCTGTATTCGTGAAAAGCGGTTAATGCTTTGCGCCGTTTATATACCTCCCGATCGAAGTCAGAATGTAGGTGTTATTGATGCGCATCTATCTACGCTGCATGAGCTACGTGACATAATGCCTGATGGTAATCTTCTTCTTGCTTGTGGCGACTATAATCAGCCTAACATCACATGGGATTTGCTTGACGACGAAGCCTTAAGTCAGGAAGCTTCCACGATGTCTGCTGCCAGCGCTGCTCTAGTTGATGGTTTGAATTTCCTGCAATACAACTCAGTTCGCAACTATCGGGGTCGGATCCTGGATTTGGTTGTATGTGATGCTAATTGCAATATTGTTGTGAACGAAGCGATATGCCCATTGTTACCTATTGATCTGTATCATCCTCCGCTATTATTCTCCTTACCAACTCTAACCGATTGTGAGGACCGTGCTAACTGTGAATCATATGACCCTATTCAACAGCCGCTAGACTACTCCAAAATCGATTTTGCCATGCTCAACGATTATCTGCAGAGTTGTGACTGGAACAGTAGGCTGGCAACAAATGACGTTAATGATATGGCTGCAACATTTTGCCATATTATTTGCAATTGGCTTAATGACAATACTCCGAGACGAAAACCTGCTGCCTCTCCTGTTTGGAGCTCTCCTCCACTGCGACTTTTGAGACGCGACAAAAATTCCTGTCAGCGTAAACTCCGCCAATATCGAACCACTGAAACTAAACGCAACTTTCATCGTGCTTGCAACGCCTATAGAAAGCTCAATTCAGCCCTCTACAAGTCGTATGTCTTGCGTGTTCAGACCAATTTGCGTCGAAATCCCAAAAGTTTCTGGAACTTTGTGAACTCCAAACGTAAATCATCGACTATTCCAAAGTCCGTGTTTCTGGGCAATTTGGAGTCAACATCTGTGCTCGAATCATGCAACCTTTTTTCTCATCACTTCAGTTCCGTTTTTTCGAATGCGACTGCGAATACGGATGAAATTGTAAAAGCAGCTATCAATGTTCCAGAGAATCTCATTAATCTGCGCTCATTTGGGATTAGCTCTACGGATGTCACTAAGGCCGTTAAGAAATTAAAGAAATCGGTCTCTCCGGGTCCCGACGGTGTACCTGCAATAATTTTTTGCCGCTGTGTTGATGCTTTAGCTGAGCCCTTAGCCTGGATCTTTACTGCATCGTTGGATCAAGGAATTTTTCCCGAGATTTGGAAGCATTCCTTTATGTTTCCTGTTCATAAAAAGGGCGACAAACGAGACGTAACAAACTATCGGGGTATAACAAGTCTTTCTGCTGCTTCAAAAATATTTGAGATAATTGTGAAAGAAGCTATCTTCTTTCATGTTAAAAGCTACATCTCTCCGTCGCAACACGGTTTTATGCCAGGGCGCTCTGTGTCATCGAATCTGTTGGAATTTACGTCAACTTGTATTGCACATTTGGAAAACAAAGTTCAAGTGGATACCGTTTACACAGACCTGAAAGCAGCCTTCGATCGCATCGATCATGGTATCCTTCTGCGGAAAATGTCTCGATTGGGAGTCTCTGATAGTCTAGTGAATTGGCTCGAATCATACCTGCTCAATCGAACTCTCCACATTTTCTTCAGTTGAGGAGCTTTTCGAGTTTGGAGAACCTGCAGCTTGTTTCCAGCGACGTATTACTGGTTCTAGGCTCATATAATATTAAACCCTCTAGTTCATTAAGACTTATGTCAGATGAATGTATCTTTTAATAAATAAATAAATAAATAAATAAATTCGGTGTCTTGATTGCGGTCACTATAATCTCGTTCACCGGTGGATGGTTGACTAAAATTTTGTAGGTCTGATAGATTTTTTTGTAGTTTTTTTTTTTAATTCTGAGTTTTCTCAATTTTTTTTGGAAACTCTTAACTTGAATACTTTAAGATCTGAAAAAGTTGGTCAGAGAATGAAATGTATGACATTAGTCAGGTTTTCATTAAAAATTATCAATGATTTTTTTGGAAAAAAAATCATTGAATAAAAAATATTTTGCAAATTAAAATTCATTTTTCTCGAAAACATATAATTTTAAAATTCTGAAAAATTAGATATAAATAGCTCTTACAATTTCCAACAAGTTTTCCATACATCGGAAAATGGGCACATTTACATTATAAATTATCGCAATTTACATGCTCTGTTAGCTTTTCTCTATTTAGAAGCATGTCAAGAACATGTCAAACGTGAGAATTTACACACAAAAATGTTACGAGCAAAACATTATTTTTTTCAGGAGTCTTCATACAAAAATGATAGAAAAATCAATTTTAATTTTTAAAATAACTTTTTTGTCAGCGAATTTTTTTTCCAAAAAATGTTTGGTATTTTTTAGTGAAAATTTAAATAATTTCCTACATTTCATCCTTTGACAAGAATTCTGTGGGTGTCATAGTTTTTAAATTATCCAATTTTTTTTCTTAATTTTTTACAAAAATTTATTTTTCCAAAAAGTAGTCTAATTAGTTTTCGAATATTTCAAGTATGCAAAGTTGCTTAATTGACCCATGTCTTTACACCCACAACGCTTCACTGATATCTGAGATGGTGCTGCCAACGGCCAGTCGAGTTGGCATGAAGTTCGTCTATAGATGGTTAATTAATTCTTGTCCTCGCGTGAACAGTACAGCTGGCTGTATGTCGTTTTTGCCAATGCACATTTCATTCTCCAGCGTTCTTCATTTTTCATTTCCTATAACAAAAATACTTTGTTTTTGTGGGTTGAATGTTTAAATCAAATCGCGTGACAGAAACTGCTGAAACTTCAACAATTCTTCGGCTTAAACAAGAGATCATATTTTGATCTAACGAAATCTATTTAATTTTCATACACTTATTGAACAAATTACACGTTATTTGAGTAGTTTCTTATAGCTTTTTAGTGAAAAATATGGAAAAAAAATTCTTTATCTTTTCAACAACATTTGAATTCTGTGTCGGAAAATCTTTACAGTTATAATTCAGGCTCGGTTCATTGAGGGATTTTGTGTGCATCGGCTGCCGATTTTTTCAATGTGTCATGATGTCAATGTAAGTTACTGGGTGGCCTATTGTCGGACTCATTTGTATCTGAGTATTCTTTACGTTTTTATCCATTTCCAGAATTTATATACATCTCGTTTCATTATACATCCACACAACCCCACCAGAAGCACCACATGCGTCCACTAGCTTTGTTAGCTATATTTATATTATCATAATTAAGGATTATAACACAACACCGATCATTTCCATCTCGAAGAAATGCGTTGCATTCGAAATGGCCACAGTGATACGGCGCACTTACGTGACACTCAACATAAACACCGATATTTACTACGGCTTAATGACTCCCTCAAAGTCAGCAGTCACTCGTGCCGATTAAAAGTCGAATTTACGACCCCAAACAAACTTTGATGTCTATCTAATTTAAATGTAGGTTAGTCCGGTGTGAGAGATTAAATCAAGCAGAAAAGGAAACCGATACCCGTGCGCACCAACGCACAACCCATTGATCCCCGCCCGAATCGGGTTTCCTTAAGTCAATTCTTCAATAGCATAGCCGGAAAAAATCGTCGGACGTCTTTCTTTTTTTTTCTTCTCTCCCGCCTAGAGGCTTAGTCATTAAATATGTGTTAATATTTTTATGAATGCGGCAGACCGCGGCGCTGAAGCAAAGAAAGCCGCCACAAATTCCATCACTGATTGACGATAATTTTCAGTAGCTCTTGACTCGCGCGTGTCTAATGAAAAGTCGGTGATCGGGTAGAGACATGGCGGGAGATGAAGCACAGTCGTATAATATATGAAATAACAACAAACGACAAATAAACAAATATTGGAGAAAGAGGAAATTTGTATAAAATTTATGATATCGCAAGTAACGGGATGGGTGGAGGTTAGAATAACAAATTCTATGGAAGCGAATTCGCTTCCAACTATAGACTGTTTTTGGTTTTCGGATGGGCGGTAAAATACTCTCTGGCATTGCTGCTGCCGTTCGTCTAAGTTTAGCGATTATTTCAGCAATTTCAGCCACGAACAGGCAAACGCGGCGGGAAAAGGGGCGGGTATAAATATTCATAAACGTCCGGCTCTGGCTCTAGTTGTGAAATTCCGCCCATGAAATCACACGAAAAATTCTCGAGAATTTCAATTAAGCGCAACTAAATGGCCGATGTCTGATTATGTGCGGTGCCACACATAAACTCAGTGCTGCGCCCCGAATAGCGCTTTCAATTTTGAATAACTATTATTATTATTAGTGTCTGCTTTCTCCCCCACATCCACTTCGATATTCCGCGATGAGACGGGTTTCATCGGATCAATGCGCTTCTGCTGGTCCGACACCAGCCACTGGCAGCAGCGGATGGTTAAACGGTTTGTTAAATACGGAAGCCATTCGTTTAAACATAAACCAGACAATTCAATTAAAGTTCTTTTTATTTGCCTCCGCGCGGTGTGTTAATCGCCCCTCGAGTGTAACCTTTGAAATTTTGGTTCCATTCCGTATCAACAACCACTTTGTGGAGGGTGTTGCTTGTGTATGTTTTGTTTATACGTTCGATCATTGATACAGGGAAACTTCGATATAACGTACATTTTACCTCGATATAACGTACACATTTCCAAAGTGTAAAGGAAATTTTTTTTCAATATTTTTTTTTCTGATAGAACAATGAATTACCTGTATTGTGATGCTAAAACAAGTTTTGTACTTTCAATAAATCCCGAAATACAGCTGGTTTTATGATTCCGGATTCTAAATGAATCAAGCTTTAATCAACAGTACGAAGGAAAACATCATGAGAAAGGCTGGCTTCGTCTTCTGATTGAAGTTAATCATTAACTTTACTAAAACAGCAACACAATAATGTATTATAGACTACGTTTGTGAGTACTTTATTATGCTTCGATATAACGTACAATTCGATACAACGTACAATTTTGAAAGTGAAATGTACGTTATATCGAAGATTACCTGTAGTCACATATTTTGTTGAAAACATCATCCGGAAACTTCAACTGATTGCAGAAAAATCAACTGGCAGAGTGCAATTCCACGCAGATTGCTATGAATTCGACTTGGTCGGATTTATAGTTCTCCATTGCTACCCGAATTTGTTTTTTCAATTTTACAATTTTGAAAAAAATTAGTACATTATCAATGTTATTAACAGCCAACGTTATTAAATGTTATTAACTGAAATACTATCATTCACGAATTGGGTCTATATATAATTCTGAATGTAGAACTAAGACACCGGAAAACAAGAGTGCTCACTTTTTCACATAGGACTGCATCTTTCAGTAATGGTACCACATTTGAAAACATATAACGTTTTACAGAAATGGTTTTAAACGTTAACAACTTTTTCTACTGTGAACAGATTTTGATGATATGTACAACAATAGAATCCGAAAATTAGATTTGCAACACATTACAATTTCCTAATCCTTAAATGGCAAAATTGAATTAATTAATAAGAAATTTAATTGGAAGCATTTTTCTCATACATTTGATCTTTGGATTTTTATGATTTTATACCCATACAGACGAGTAGGGGCAACTAATACGCACAATTTCCAATTCTCGTTTTTCAATTGTTACGCTCAAGCCAACAGCCCAGCTTCTCTTCTCTTCTCTTCTCTTCTCTTCTCTTCTCTTCTCTTCTCTTCTCTTCTCTTCTCTTCTCTTCTCTTCTCTTCTCTTCTCTTCTCTTCCTCTTCTCTTCTCTTCTCTTCTCTTCTCTTCTCTTCTCTTCTCTTCTCTTCTCTTCTCTTCTCTTCTCTTCTCTTCTCTTCTCTCTTCTCTTCTCTTCTCTCTCTCTTCTCTTCTCTTCTCTTCTCTTCTCTTCTCTTCTCTTCTCTTCTCTTCTCTTCTCTTCTCTTCTCTTCTCTTCTCTTCTCTTCCTCTTCTCTTCTCTTCTCTTCTCTTCTCTTCTCTTCTCTTCTCTTCTCTTCTCTTCTCTTCTCTTCTCTTCTCTTCTCTTCTCTTCTCTTCTCTTCTCTTCTCTTCTCTTCTCTTCTCTTCTCTTCTCTTCTCTTCTCTTCTCTTCTCTTCTCTTCTCTTCTCTTCTCTTCTCTTCTCTTCTCTTCTCTTCTCTTCTCTTCTCTTCTTTTGTTCGGTTGAGACATCACAACAATGTTTGCAACACCAAAACTTTTACTAATTTTACTGAGTTAATTTCACAAGAGTTAAATGTTCAAAATGTTCGATACATTGTAAAGTTACATTCGAAATCATAAAACACTGATTTGATTTGATTTTTTTGTCGTGAGAGAGCATGCTTAAATTTAGGAGCAGGTTTGGGCTTATTGGTGACGTTTTCCGATCGATCATTCAATTTTCGTGCATTGTTTCCGGGTTAAAAGTGGCATCAACGTGCAGCTCATTCCAAGGAGGTAATCTATGTGAGGAAGGTGTTTTACTGCGGAGAGAGTGGTGTTCTTCGGTTGAAAAAAATTATAGGAGGTTGTCCATACTGTTACTGTTAACCATACTGTTAACGTAGAACTACGCTATTATTCTGTTCCAGCCGCTTGTTTATAACTTCGGATATTATTTTACGCATACACACTTATCTCCGCTTTGCGCTCTTCTCAACAGAATCCCTTTCTATTAATATTTCCTGTCTCGGTTAGCTTTGCTGTCATCCTTGGTGGAGACAGTTTTGCTACTGTCATGCGAAACCAAATCACACACCCAATTCCAGAGCTATTGTTTTCTAGGTGAGCTGATGATAGCCTAGCTTGATGATTCCCCACACAATTGTGTAGTTCAGAACCTTATGAAATGGCGTCAGTTTGATGTAAAAATTGCAATGCCAAAGAGATAAGCGAGTAAGTTATTTGGTCACGCTTACAGCTCAATCCGAAACGAAGACATGTGATAACGCAAAACAAGGAAGAACAAGCGATGTTCATTGCTTCGTATCTAGAACGATACTAAAAGTTTGCCTCAGCGAGATCCAATATTTATGTTCCAGGCAAATATCCCCCTCCGTCCTTCATCTTCTTCTTTTCTTTGTTCACGGTGACTTTAAATCGTTCCTTTTCATTGATCGCCGATAAGTTGCTCGTTATTGACGGCATGGATAGGGAATCTCACAAATGAGTAGAACAAATGTATGGGGAAATGGAAATCAATTTAAACCGTTTACACATTAGGGGATTGTAACATGGAGCATAAAAACAAATCTTAAGGAATTTCCGATTCGTTTGGTATATAAATCGTCTAAACCCGTTCGCGGCAAAAATAGTTATTAACTTTAACTTTATTTCATAAAAACGTTATGACGTTACCTGTTACCTGTTATGAGACTTGGCACCCTTAATGCAAGACGTAGTTCTACGTCAAAAAAATGGCTTCGATGCGGTACGGATTTTCTGTTGCCATTCTGCAAAAGGTGCTGATTATTATAATTTGTAGAACATTCCTTTGATGTTGTTTTTGGGAGCGTTAGAGATGTAATTTAGCTAAGAGATACTGAGAAAATACTTATATATTCAATAAGTTCAGTGGTTTAGTGTCGAAGTACAACGAGTACTCAATAGTACATGTTAATGTTTTCATAAATCGATTGAAAATATTTCTATACATCTATAACAATAAAGAAAATTATATAAATGCAAAACTGTTGAATGACTATAAAATAAAAAAGCTGATTGTTCGTACCCTTTTCCGCATTTTTTATTCATCTTGTTGAATAAACCTCAGTTCAAGGTTCTCTTATATGCTCTATAATAAAATATGTGATAGATAATGGCCACGTTATGCATTTCCAATCATAGATATAATTTTGGTAGCATAATATCTGCATACGCCAAAATATCTAGAGGCGAATGAACTGCAAAGTTCATTTAGACCATGCAGATCAGAATAAGTTTTCGTTTTCTACAAAATCGAGAAGCTTGACGAAATCATCATCACCGTCATCATCATTATGATTTCGGAAACCATACAACTAGCAACCAGATGGGGCTGGCGACGAGGGCACCCAAAATGGCTTTTTTCAAGAGCGTGAGTTAAGAATAAGTTTTCTTAATTGGCCTTTTTCAAGGCTAGAGACGCAAGAACTGCCAAAGTCTCTATGATCGAACACTCACTCACTCTTCAAAACATCATTCACGATTCCACAGTCATCCAGCAAGCAACCATTGTTAGGCGGCGAGAGCGTCCAAATTGTCCTTCACCAAGGCTACAGGAGAATAACTGAAAAAAGTTCAAAGTCTCCGTAATTAAGGACATCATCATCACCGAAACACCCACGTTGAATGAATGTTTGAGTACAAAGTCTCAATGAGGCAAACCAAAAAAAAAAGGAGAAGAAGAAGTCAAAGTGGGAAGAAATTGAGCAAATAAAGAATTGCGTGGAAATAACATAAAACCATTATTCAACATATATTGAATCCAACAATACCAAACGTTCTTTTCAGAACCACAACAATTTCGTAAAGAGTTTTTTTTAGTCAACTAATTCATTATCTTATCTTTACAAAATTTCGAACAAATGGAAATAACACAATATATTTCAATTGAAATTATTCGCCTCTAGCCTTGAAAAAGGCTTATTGGACTATCGACCAATGGAACGTCTTGAGATTGAACAAAATAACAAATGAACAAATTATTTCAAATGACTGATATCCGCTCATATCAAAACGATTCCTTGAATTTGAAACGATTTCAAAAAACTATGCATGTTTCCGGTTCTGTTTCTCCCAAAGATAGACGTAGTCCTGCGAGAAAAAAAAACTCTTGTTTCAATCCTTTCAGAAAGCCTGGGGATATCTTGATTTGCAGCATCTGGAAGACCTCGTGAGGAGTTTGCAGAATGCCCAGCAAAAGTTATTGATGCCGAGAGGAAGTCATACAAATTACCAAAAAATAAATAAATGAATAAATAAATGAATAACCATAATAATCCCTCGACGATAAGCTGATTCAGAAGGTACACTTTTTGAAAGGCAAATTGCCTATAATGAATTTTTTCACATTCCTCGTCAGGACACACTCGTTAGTTGGCAGCGCATGTGGAGTGAAGATGAGTTCGGTCGTTGGTTACACACGATTATCCCTACGGTTTCGACGAGTGCTTGGTTTAAGGGATTGAATGCAGGTCGTGATTTCATTCGCGTGATATCTCGGCTCATGTCCAATCACTACAACCTAAACGCGCATCTCTATCGCATTGGGCTCGCAGCAAACAATCTTTGTGATTGTGGCGATGGCTACCACGACATCGAGCATGTTGTCTGGTGGTGTATTCGGTTTCATGCTGCTCACTCTCGGTTCTCTAGAGCACTGAGAGCACAAGGCAGACAATCGGATATTCCCGTCCGGGATATCTTAGGTAGCCGTGATCCTGATCTTCTGCTTCATCTATACCTGTTCCTCAGAAACGCCGATGTCAACGTTTAATGATGTTTCCTTCGTTGTGTCCCTGTTTCATATCCCTCCTATCCGATCTATAAACTTTTACTTAGTCGCGGTAATACATACACACACTCTTTACAGATACACGGGCCAAAGGTTGTGCAGTCCACTGATTAATGCTGATTAATGGTCAGCTGCATCCCAATAGGAAGTATCCCGTGTCGGGCACACGTACAGAGCATTGGAGACAGCAACATCCCAATTACGAGAACACTTGTAATACTAACCTCGAGCCGACCGCGAGTAATCGGTTAAATATTACTAACATTGATAATAAGAAAAATTGTCAAAATATTGAACTCCGGCCCCGTCAGGCTAACGCCATATGAGCCTTGATAAAAATATATATTTTGGAAAAAAAAAACATAATTATGGAAGTGGGCACTTTTTGTCAACTTATTTTTCACCGAACTTTTCTCAATTTCAGTTTCATATCCCTACAGACAAATTCCCAAATTACCGCTCTAAATC